>NW_012299495.1:0-3736 GCF_000151885.1 Dipodomys ordii | reverse complement strand
TGTGTACCCCTCTGTGTCCAGCTGTGTTCCCGCTGTGTTCCGCTGTGACCCGCTGTGTTCCCAGCTGTGTCCCGCTGTGTATCCCTCTGTGTCCCCCTCTGTGTCCCGCTGTGTTCCCCGCTGTGTCCCGCTGTGTCCCCCGCTGTGTCCCCGCTGTGTCCCGCTGTGTTCCCCATGTGTCCCCCGCTGTGTCCCACTGTGTCCCACTGTGTCCCCCACTGTTTCCCCCGCTGTGTCCGGCTGTGTCCCCCGCTGTGTCCCACTGTGCCCACTGCTGTGTCCCCGCTGTGTCCCGCTGTGTCCTCACTGTGTCCCCCGCTGTATCCCGCTGTGTCCTCGCTGTGTCCCCAGCTGTGTCCCGCTGTGCCGCCCGCTTTGTCCCGCTGTGTCCCACTGTGTCCCCACTGTGTCCCGCTTTGTGCCGCTGTGTCCCCGGTGTGCCCGCTGTGTCCCGCTGTGTACCCCGCTGTGTCCAGCTATGTCACCGCTGTGTCCCGCTGTGGCCCATCTCTGTCTCCGCTGTCCCCCGCTGTGTCCCCCAATGTGTGCCACTGTGTCCCGCTATGTCCCCCGCTTTGTCCTGCTGTGTCCCCGCAGTGTCCCCGCTGTGTCCCGCTGTGTCACACTGTGTCCCGTGGTGTCCCACTTTGTCCCCGCTGTTTCCCCCGCTGTGTCCTCGGCTGAGTCCCCTGTGTATCGACGCTGTGTCCCGCTGTGTCCCGCTGTGTCCTCGCTGTGTTCCCCGCTGTGTCCCGCTGTGTCACCTGCTGTGTCCCCCGCTGTATCCTCGCTGTGTCCCCCGCTGTGTCCCGCTGTGTCCTTGCTGGGTCCCCCGCTGTGTCCCGCTGTGTCCCCCACTGTGTCCCGCTTTGTCCGACTGTGTCCCGCTCTGTCCCTGCTGTGTCCCGCTGTGTCCCCGCTGTGTGCCCGCTGTGTCCCGCTGTGTACCACGCTGTTTCCAGCTGTGTCACCGAGGTGTCCCGCTGTGGCCCTACTCTGTCTCCGCTCTGTCCCCCGCTTTGTTCCGCTGTGTCCTGCTGTGTCCCCCGCTTTGTCCTACTGTGTCCCCACAGTGTCCCGCTGTGTCCCGCTGTGTCTCACTGTGTCCCGTGGTGTCCCTCTTTGTCCCCCGCTGTGTTCCCCGCTGAGTCCCCTCTATGTGGCCGCTGTGTCCCGCTGTGTGCTCGCTGTGTCCCCTGCTGTCTCCCGCTTTGTCCCCCACTGTGTTCCGCTGTGTCCCGCTGCGTCCTCGCTGTGTCCCCCGCTATGTCCCGCTGTGCCCCCCCTATGTCCCAAGCTGTGTTCCGCTGTGTCCCGCTCTGTACCCCGCTGTGTCCCGCTATGTTCCCGCAGTGTCCCGCTGTGTCCCGCTGTGTCCTCGCTGTGTCCCCCGCTGTGTCCTGTTGTGTCCCCAGCTGTGTACCTCGCTGTGTCCCCTCTCTGTCCTCTGCTGTCCCCCGCTGTGTCCCCCGCTGTGTCCCCCGCTGTGACCCGCTGTGTCCCGCTGTGTCCCCCGCTGTGTCCCCACTGTGTGCCCCCTGTGTCCCACTGTGTACCCCGCTGTGTCCAGCTGTGTTCCCGCTGTGTCCACTGCTGTGTCCTGCTGTGTACCCCGCTGTGTCCCGCTATGTTCCCGCAGTGTCCCCGCTGTGTCCTGCTGTGTCCCGCTCTGTCCCTGCTGTGTCCCGCTGTGTCCCCCTGTGTGCCCCGCTGTGTCCCGCTATGTTCCCGCAGTGTCCCCGCTGTGTCCCGCTGTGTCCCACTGTGTCCCGTGGTGTCCCAGTTTGTCCTTCGCTGTGTCCCCAGGTGAGTCCCCGCTGTGTCCCGCTGTGTCCCCCACTGGGTCCCGCTGTGTCCCCACAGGGTCACCGCTGTTTCCCGCTGTGACCCGCTGTGTTCCGTGGTGTCCCGCTTTGTCCCCCGCTGTGTCCCCCGCTGAGTCCCCGCTGTGTCCCCCGCTTTGTACCGCTGTGTCCGTGCAGTGTCCCCGCTGTGTCCCTCTGACACACACTGTCCCGTGGTGTCCTGCTTTGTCCCCCGCTGTGTCCCCCACTGAGTCCCCTCTGTGTCGCAACTGTGTCCCGCTGTGTCCTCGCTGTGTCCCCCGCTGTCTCCCGCTTTGTCCCCCACTGTATCCCGCACCCCACTGTACCGCTGTGTCCTCGCTGTGTCCCCCACTGTGTCCAGCTGTGTCCTCCGTGTATCCCAAGCTGTGTCCCGCTGTGTCCCTCTGTGTCCCCGCTGTGTCCCGCTATGTTCCCGCAGTGTCCTCGCTGTGTCCCGCTGTGTCCCGCTTGTCCTCGCTGTGTCCCCCGCTGTGTCCCTATGTGTCCCCAGCTGTGTACCCGCTGTGTCCTGCTGGGTCCCCACTGTATCGACGCTGTGTCCTGCTGGGTCCCGCTGTGTCCTCGCTGTGTTCCCCGTTGTGTCCCGCTGTGTCCCACGCTGTGTCCCCGCTGTGTCCCTGCTGTGTCCCTACTGTGTCGCCGCTGTGTACCGCTGTGTCCTGCTGTGTCCTGGCTGTGTCCCACGCTGTGTTCCGCTGTGTCCCCCGCTGTGTCCCGCTGTGTCCCGCTGTGTCCCCGCTGTGTCCCGCTGTGTCCCGCTGTGTCCCTGCTGTGACCCTCTTTGTCCCCGCTGTATTGACGCTGTGTCCCGGTGTGTCCCGCTGTGTCCGCACTGTGTTTCCGGCTGTGTCCCGCTGTATACCCCTCTGTGTCCCCTTCTGTGTCCCGCTGTGTCCCCTCTCTGTCCCCTGCTGTCCCCAGCTGTGTCCCCCACTGTGTCTCACTGTGTCGCCCGCTTTGCCCCGCTGTGCCCCTGCAGTGTCCCCGCTGTGTCCCACTGTGTCACACTGTGTCCCGTGTTGTCCCGCTTTGTCCCCCGCTGTGACCTCGCAGTGTTTCCCGCTGTGTCCCGCAGTGTCCTCGCTGGGTCCCCCGCTGTGTCCCGCTGTGTTCCCCGCTGTGTCCCGCTGTGTCCGACTGTGTCCCGCTGTGTCCCCGCTGTGTCCCGCTGTGTCCCGCTGTGTCCCTGCTGTGTGCCCGCTGTGTCCCGCTGTGTACCCCGCTGTGTTCAGCTGTGTCCTTTTGTGTCACTTTGTTTCCCCGCTGTGTCCCTGCTGTGTCCCTCTGTGTACCCCGCTGTGTCCAGCTTTGTCCCCGCTGTGTCTCGCTGTGTCCCACGCTCTGTCCCACACTGTGTCCCGCAGTGTCCCGCGCTGTGTCCCGCTGTGTCCCCCGCTGTGTCCCACTGTGTCCCCCGCTGAGTCCCTGCTGTGTCACCGCTGTGTCCCGATGTTTCCTCGCTGTGTCCCCTGCTGTCTCCCTGTCTGCCCCCGCTGTGTCTCACGCTTTGTCCCCGCTGTGTCCCACTGTGTCCCGCTGTGTCCGGCTGTGCCCCCACTGTGTCCCGTTGTGTCCACTGTGTGTACCAAGCTGTGTAACGCTGCGTCCCCGCTGTATCGATGCTGTGTCCCCCTGTGTCCCGCTTTGTCCTCGCTGTGTTCCCCACTGTGTCCCGCTGTGTCCCCCGCTGTGTCCCCCGCTGTGTCCTCGTTGTGTCCCCTGTTGTTCCCGCTGTGTCCTCACTGGGTAGCCCACTGTGTCCCACTGTGTCCTCCGCTGTGTACCACGCTGTGTAACTGTGTGTGCCCGCTGTATCGACGCTGTGTCCCGCTGTGTGCACGCTGTGTCCTCGCTGTGTTCCCCGCTGTGTCCTGCTGTGTCCCCCGCTG
>NW_012299494.1:0-3737 GCF_000151885.1 Dipodomys ordii | reverse complement strand
CAGGGGGGACACAGCGGGACACAGGGGGGACACAGCGGGGACACAGCGGAACACAGCGGGGGACAAGGCAGGTTACAGAGGGGACACACCGGGGGACAACGGGGACATAGCAGGACACAGCGGGGGAAGAAGCGGGGGACACAGCGGGACACAGCGTGGGACAAGCGAGGACACAGTGGGACAGAGCAGGACCAAGAAGGGACACAGCAGGGACACAGCGGGGGACACAGTGGGGGACACAGTGGGACAAAGCGGGGGACACAGCGGAGGACAAAGCGGGGACACAATGAGAACACAGTGGGACACAGCGGGAAACAGCGGAGACAGAGCTGGACACAACGGGGTACACAGCGGGACACTGTGGGGACACAGCGAAGACACAGCGGGACACAGCGGGGGACACAGCGGGACACAGCGGGTCACAGTGGGGGACACAGCAGGACACAACGGGGACACAGCCGGACACAGCGGGACATAGGGGGACACAGCGGGACACAGCGGGACACAGTGGAACACAGCGGAACACAGCGGGGGACACAACGGGACACAGCGGGGGACACGGGGGGACAAAGTGGGACGCAGAGGGGGACACAGCGAGGACACAGCGGGACACTGTGGGAGACACAGCAAGGACACATCGGGACACAGCGGATCACAGCGGGGGACACAGCGGGACACAGCGGGGGACACAGGGAGGACACAGCGGGACAGAGCGGGGACACAGCTGGGACTCACCGGGGGACAGAGCGGGGAACAAAGCAGGACACCAGGTGACACCGTGGGATACAGCGGGACACAGCGGGGACACTGCGGGGACACAGCGAGGGACAGAGAAGGGACACAGCGGGACACAGCGGGGACACAACTGGACACAGCGGGGTACACAGCGGGACACAGCGGACACACAGAGGGGACACAGCGGGACACAGGGGGACACAAAGGGGACAGAGCTGGACACAGCGTGACACAGCGGGACACAGCGGGGGACTCAGCAGGACACAGCGGTGGACACAGCGAGGACACAGCAGGACACTGAGCGAGACACAGCGAGGACACAGCCGGACACAGTGGGGGACAGCGGGGACAGAGCAGGGACACAGCAGCGGACACAGCGGGACACAGTGGGGACACTGCGGGACACAGCGGGGGACACACGGGAGACAAATCGGGACACAGCAGGGGACACAACGAGGATATAGCGAGACACTGTGGTGACACAGCTGGACACAGCGGTGACACAACGGGGACACAGAGGGGGACACAGCTGGGAACACAGAGGGACACATCGGGACACAGCGGGGAAACAGGGGACACAGTGGGACACAGCGGGACACAGCGGGGGACACAGTGCGGGACAGAGGGGACACACCAGAAGCCAACGGGGACATAGCAGGACACAGCAGGGAAAAAGCGGGACATAGCGGGGACACAGCGGTGGACAAAGTGGGGACACAGCGGGACATAGTGGGGGACACAGTGGGACACAGTGAGACATAGCGGGGACACAGCGGGGCACACAGCGGGTCACAGCGGGGACACAGCGGGGGACACAGCGGGATACAGCGGGAAACAGCGGGACACAGCGGGACACAGTGGGACACACCGGGGAAACATCAGAGACACAGCGGGACACAGCGGGGGACATTGGGGACACAGCGGGACACATTGGGACAGAGCGGGGGGACAGCGGGGACACACATGGGGACAACGGGGACACAGCCTGACACAGCGGGGACCCAGCGGGACCCAGCGGAGGACAGAGCAGGGGACAGAGCGAAGACACAGCGGAGGACTGAGGTGACACAGCGGGGGAAAAAGAAGGGACAAAGACGGGACATAGCGGGACACAGCGAGGACACTGCGGGGGACACAGGGGGACACAGCGGGACACAGCGGGGACACAGAGGTGCACAATGCGGGGGATACTGTGGGGACACAGCGGGACACAGCGGGACACAGCGGGGACAAAGCGGGGGACACAGCGGAACACAGCGGGATACAGCGGGACACAGCGTGGGGACACAGCGAGGACACAGCGGGGAAACAGCGGGACACAGCGGGAGACATTGCGGGGACACATCGGGACACAGCGGGGGACACAGCGGGACACACCGGGGAAACATCAGAGACACAGCGGGACACAGCGGGGGACAGCGGGGACACAGCGGGCACAACGGGACAGAGCGCGGGAAGCGGGGACACACATGCGGGCAACGGGGACACAGCCTGACACAGCGGGGACCCAGCGGGACCCAGCGTGGGACCCAGCCGGACCCAGCGGGGGACAGAGCGGGGGACAGAGCGAAGACACAGCAGAGGACTGAGGGGGACACAGCGGGGGAAAAAGAGGGGACAAAGCGGGGACATAGCGGGACACAGCGAGGACACTGCGGGGGACACAGGGGGACACAGCGGGACACAGCGGGGACACAGAGGTGCACACAGCGGGGGATACTGTGGGGACACAGCGGGACACAGCGGGACACAGCGGGGACACAGCGGGGACTCACCGGGTGACACAGCTGGAGAAAAATCACGACACCACGGGACTCGGGGGGACACAGCGGGACACAGGGGGGACACAGCGAGGACAAAGCAGGACACAGCGCGGACATAGCGTGACACAGTTGCACACAGCGAGGACTCAGGGGGACACAGCAGGGGACACAGCGGAATACAGCGGGACACAGCGGTATACTGCGGGGGACACAGCGGGACACAGCGGGGGACACAGCGGGGGACACAGCGGGGGACACTCCGGGACACAGCTGCGGACACAGCGGGGGACACAGAGGGAATACAGCGGGGATACAGCGGGGACAGAGCGGGGACACAGCGGGGACATAGGGGACACAACGTGGACACAGCGGGTGACACAGCAGGACACAGGGGGACCCAGCGTGGGACACAGCGGCACCCTGCGGGGACAGAGCGGGGGACAGAGCGAAGACACAGTGGAGGACTGAGGTGACACAGCGGGGGAAAAAGAGGGGACAAAGCGGGGACATAGCGGGACACAGCGAGGACACTGCTGGGGACACAGCGGGACACAGCGGGGACACAGAGGTGCACACAGCGGGGGATACTGTGGGGACACAGCGGGACACAGCGGGGACTCACCGGGTGACACAGCTGGAGACAAAGCACGACACCACGGGATACAGGGGGACACAGCGGGACACAGCGCGGACATAGCGGGACACAGTTGCACACAGCGGGGACTCAGGGGGACACAGCGGGGGACACAGCGGAATACAGCGGGACACAGCGGGACACTGCGGGGGACACAGCGGGACACAGTGGGGGACACAGTGGGTGACACTGCGGGACACAGCGGTGGACACAGCGGGGGACACAGAGGGAATACAGCGGGGATACAGAGGGGACAGAGCGGGGACACAGTGGAGGACTGAGGTGACACAGCGGGGGAAAAAGAGGGGACAAAGCGGGGATATAGCGGGACACAGCGAGGACACTGCGGGGGACACAGGGGGACACAGCGGGACACAGCGGGGACACAGAGGTGCACACAGCGGGGGATACTGCGGGGACACAGCGGGACACAGCGGGACACAGCGGGGACAAAGCAGGGGACACAGCGGAACACAGCGGCACACAGCGGGACACAGCGTGGGGACACAGCGGGGACACAGCGGGGAAACAGCGGGACACAGCGGGGGACATTGTGGGGACACATCGGGACACAGCGGGGGACACAGCGGGACACAGCGGACTGA
>NW_012299493.1:0-3737 GCF_000151885.1 Dipodomys ordii | reverse complement strand
CAGGACACAGCGGGACTTTTTCATGGACAGAGCGGGACACAGCGGGACACAGCGGGGGACTCAGCGGGACACAGCGGGGGACCCATCGAGGACACAGCAGGACACAGCGGGGAACACAGCGAGGACACAGCGGGGGACACAGCGGGGGACACTGAGGGACACAGCGGGACACAGCATCGATACAGCGGGGATACAGCGTTACACAGCATGGTACACAGCTGTGGAGACAACGGGACACAGTGGGGGCACAGCGGGACACAGCGGAACACAGTGGGACACATCGGGGACAAAGCGTGAGACACAGCGGGGTACAGAGCGGGAGACAGCGGGGGACACAGCGAGGACACAGCAGGACACAGCGGTGGACACAGGGGGAGAGAGCGGGGGACACAGCGGGACACAGCGGTGGAAACAGCGGGACACAGCGGTGGACCCAGCGAGGACCCAGCGGGACCCAGCGGGACACAGTGTCGATACAGCTGGGATACAGCCTTACACAGCGTGGTACACATCTGTGGACACAACGGGACACAGTGGGGGCACAGCGGGACACAGTGGGACACAGTGGGACACAGCGAGGACAAATCGTGAGACGAAGCGGGGGACAGAGCGGGAGAAAGCGGGGGACACAGCGAGGACACAGCAGGACACAGTGGGACACAGCAGGGAACACAGCGAGGACACAGCGGGACCCAGCGGGACCCAGCGTCGATACAGCGGGGATACAGCGTTACACAGTGTGGTACAAATCTGTGGACACAAGGGGACACAGTGGGGGCACAGCGAGACAGAGCGGGACACAGTGGGACACAGCGAGGACAAATCGTGAGACACAGCGGGGGACAGAGCGGGAGACAGCGGGGGACAGAGCGAGGACACAGCAGTACACAGCGGGACACAGCAGGGACAGAGCGGGACACAGCGGGGGACCCAGCGAGGACACAGCGGGACACAGCGGGGGACACAGCGAGGACACAGTGGGGGACACAGCGGGGGACAGTGCGGGACACAGCGGGGAACACAGCGAGGACACAGCGGGACCCAGCGGGACACAGCGTCGATACAGCGGGGACACAGCTTTACACAGCGTGGTACACAGCGGTGGTCACAACGGGACACAGTGGGGGCACAGCGGGAAACAGCGGAACACAGTGGGACACAGCTGGGACAAAGCGTGAGACACAGCAGGGACAGAGCGGGAGACAGCGGGGGACACAGCGAGGACACAGTGGGACACAGCGGGACACAGAGTCGATACAGCGGGGACACAGTGGGCCACAGCGGGGTACACAGCTGGGGACACAACGGGGCACATCGGGGGACACAGCAAGGACTCAGCGGAACACAGCGTGGGACACAGTGAGGACACAGGGGGACACAGCGGGACACAGAGGGACACAGCAGGAACAAAGCAGTAGACACAGCGGGACACAGCAGGGGACACAGCGGGACACAGCGGGGGACACAGGGAGGACAGAGCGGGACAAGGCGGGGACACAGCGGGAATTCAGCGGGGGACACAGCGGGGGACAAAGCGGGACACCACGGGACACAGCGGGACACAGCGGGGACATGGGGGAGACAGAGCGGGACACAGCGAGGACACAGCGGGACACAGTGGGGGACACAGCAGGACACAGCGGGGGACACAGCAAGGACTCAGCGGGACACAGCGGGGGACACAGCGAGGACACAGCGGGGGACACTGCGGGACATAGCAGGGAACACAGCGAGGACACAGCAAGACCCAGCGGGACACAGCGTCGATACAGCGGGGATACAGCGTTACACAGTGTGGTACACATCTGTGGACACAAGGGGACACAGTGGGGGCACAGCGGGACACAGCGGGACACAGTGGGACAAAGCAAGGACAAATCGTGAGACACAGCTAGGGACAGAGCGGGAGACAGCGGGGGACACAGCGACGACACAGCAGGGCACAGCGGGACACAGCAGGGACAGAGCGGGACACAGCAGGACACAGCGGGACACAGCGGGGGACACAGCGGGACACAGCGGGGGACGCAGCGAGGACACAGCGGGACAAAGCGGGACAAAGCAGGGGACACAGCGGTGAAACAGCTGGAAACAACGGAGTACATAGCGGGACACAGCACGCACACAGGGGGACACAGCGGGACACAGCGGGACACAGCAGGGACAGAGCGGGACACAGCGGGACACAGTGGGACACAGCGGGGGACCCAGCGGGACCCAGAGGGGGACCCAGTGAGGACACAGCGGGACACAGCTGGGGACACAGCGAGGACACAGCGGGGGACACAGCGGGGGACACAGCAGGACACAGCGAGGAACAGCGTAGATACAGCGGGGACACAGCGTTACACAGCATGGTACACAGCTGTGGATACAACGGGACACAGTGTGGGCACAGCGGGACACAGCGGGTCACAGTGGGACACAGCGGGGACAAAGCGTGAGACACAGCGGGGGACAGAGTGGGAGACAGCGGGGGACACAGCGGGGACACAGCGGGGACTCAGCGGGGTCACAGCGGGATACAGCGGGACACAGAGTGACACAGCGGGACACAGCAGAGGACACAGCGGGACACAGCGGAGGACAGAGCGACGACACAGCAGGACACAGCCGGGACACAGGGGGACTCAGCAGGGTTACAGCAGGACACAACGGGACACAGCAGGACACAGCGTGACACAGCGGGGACACAGCAGGGACAGAGCAGGGACACAGCGGGAGACACAGCAGGACAAAACGCGACACAGCGGGGGACACAGTAGGACAGAGCAGGGGACACAGTGGGGGACAGAGAGGGACAACATGAATAAGAGAGCAAGGACAGAGAGGGACCCAGCGGGACACAGCCTCGATACAGCGGGATTCACAGCGTTACACAGCAGGTTACACAGCTGGGGACACAAAGGGACACAGTGGTGGACACAGCGGGACACAGCGGGACAGAATGGGACACAGATGGGATAAAGCGTGAGACACAGCGGGGGACAGAACGGGAGACAGCGGGGGACACAGCGAGGACACAGCTGGACACAGCGGGGACACAGCGGGGACTCAGCTGGGGACACAGCGGGGGACAAAGCGGGACACCACGGAACACATCGGGACACAGCGCGAAACAGTGGTCACTCTTCGGGGACACAGCGGGACACAGCGTGGGACACAGCGGGACACAGCGGTTGACACAGCAGAACACAGTGGGGGACACAGCGAGGACACAGTGGGACACAGCAAGACACAGCATCGAAACAGCGGGGACACAGCGGTACACAGCGGGGTACACAGCTGGGGACACAACGGGACACAGTGGGGGACACAGCGAGGACACAGTGGGACACAGCAGGACACAGCAGGGACACTGCGGGAACATAGCGGGACACAGCGGGGTACACAGCGGGACACAGCGGGACACAGCTTGGGACACAGCGGGGATACAGCGGGACACAGCGGGGGACACAGCTAGGACACAGCGGGACACAATGGGGACACAAAGAGGACTCAGCGGGGGAAACAGCGGGGGAAAAAGCGGGACACCATGGGACACAGTGTGACACAGCAGGACACAGAGGGAACACTGCGTCGACATAGCAGGACAAAGCGGGGGACACAGCGGGACACAGCGGGACACAGCGGGGGACACAGCGGGGGACAGTTGAGACAAAGAGAGGACACAGCGGGACACAGTGGTGACACAGCTGGACACAACGGAGTACACAGCGGGACACAGCGGGCACAAA
>NW_012299492.1:0-3737 GCF_000151885.1 Dipodomys ordii | reverse complement strand
AATCACTTCTGTTTTTCCTGCTTCTCCTTCTGCTTCTCATTCTTCTTCTCCTTCTGTTTCTCCTTGGCGTTATTCTGCTATTCCTTCTGCTTCTCTATCTGCTTATGCATCTTCAGCTTCTTCTGCTACTGCTTCTGCTTCTGCTTCTTCTGTTTCTTCTGCTTCTCTTTCTGCTTCTCCTTCTGCTTTTGCTTCTCTTTCTGCTTCTGCTTCTCCTTCTGGTTCTCCTTCTTCTCCAGATTCTGCTTCTTCTGCTTCTCCTGCTTCTCCTTCTTCTTCAGGTTCTGCTTCTTCTTCTTCTGCTTCTATTTCTGCTTCTCCTTCTGTTTCTGCTTCTCTTTCTGCTTCTGCATCTTATCCATCTTCTATTTCTTTTGATTCTGCTTCTCCTGCTTCTCCTTCTGTTTCTCCTTATGCTTCTCCTTCTGCTTCTCCTTTTTCTGCTTCTACTTCTGCTTCTGCTTCTCCTTCTGCATCTTCTTCTGTTTCAATTTCTCCTTCTTCTGCTTTTCATTCTGCTTCTGCTTCTCCTGCTTCTCCTTCTCCTTCTCTTTCTGCTTCTGCTTATCCTTCTGTTTCTCCTACTCCTAATCCTTCTCTTTCTCCTTCTCCTTCTTCTTCTTCTGCTTCTCCTGCTGCTTCTTCTTCTGCTTCTTCTGCTTTTTCTGTTTCTTCTGTTTCTGCTTCTCCTGCTTCTTCTTCTTCTGCTTCTCCTACTTCTCCTTCTGCTTCTCCGTCTCATTCTCCTTCTCCTTCAATTCCTCCTTGTTGTGCTTCTCTTTCTGCTTCTGCTTCTGCTTCTCCTGCTTCTGCTTCTGTTCCTCCTTCTGCTTCTCCTTCTGCTTCTCTTTCTGCTTCTTATTCTGCTTCTGCTCCTCCTACTCCTAATCCTTCTCTGTCTCCCTCTTCTTCTGCTTCCGTTCTGCTTCTGCTTCTTCTGCTTGTTCGGTTTCTTCTGCTTCTGCTTTTCCAGCTTCTGCTGCTTCTGCTTCTCCTTCTGCTTCAGGTTCTCCTTCTGATTCTTCGGCTTCTTCTGTTTCTTCTGCTTCTGCTTCTTCTGCTACTGCTTCTTCTGCTTCTTCTGCTTGTCTTTCTGCTTCTCCTTCTGCTTCTACTTCTCCTTCTGCTCCTTCTCCTTCTTCTGTTTCTTCTTCTTCTGCTGCTCCTCCCGCTTCTGCTTCTTCTGCTTCTCCTGCTTGTCCTTCTCCTTCTGCTTCTCCTTCTCCTTCTTCTGCTTCTCTTTCTGCTTCTGCTTCTTTTGAATCTCCAACTTCTCCTTCTTCTTCTCCTTCTGTTTCTGCTTCTCTTTCTGCTTCTGCATCTCCTTCTGCTTCACCTTCTGCTGCTCCTTCTCCTTCTTCTGTTTCTCCCTCTGCTTCTGCTTCTTATGTTTCTTCTTTTTCTTCTGATTCTGCTCCTCCTGCTTCTCCTTCTCCTTCTCTTTCTGCTTCTGCTTATCCTTCTGTTTCTCCTATGCCTAATCCTTCTCTTTCTCCTTCTTCTTCTTCTGCTTCTCCTGCTGCTTCTTGTTCTGCTTCTTCTGCTTTTTCTGTTTCTTCTTCTTCTGCTTCAGCTTCTGCTTCTTCTGCTTCTCCTTCTGCTTCTGCTTCTCCTTCTGCTTCTGCTTCTGCTCTTCTCCTTCTTCTGTTTCTTCTGCTTCTGCTTCTCCTTCTTCTTCTTCTTCTGCTTCTCCTACTTCTCCTTCTGCTTCTCCGTCTCCTTCTCCTTCTCCTTCAATTTCCCCTTCTTGTGCTTCTCATTCTGCTTCTGCTTCTAATTCCTCTGCTTCTTCTGTTTCTCCTCCTGCTTCTCCTGCTTTTCTTTCTGCTTCTTATTCTGCTTCTGCTCCTCCTACTCCTAATCCTTCTCTTTCTCCTTCTTCTTCTTCTGCTTCTCGTTCTGCTTCTGCTTCTTCCGCTTGTTCTGTTTCTTCTGCTTCTGCTTTTCCAGCTTCTGCTGTTTCTGCTGTTCCTTCTGCTTCAGGTTCTCCTTCTGGTTCTTGGGCTTCTTCTATTTCTTCTGCTTCTGCTTCTCCTGCTACTGCTTCTTCTTGTTCTCTTTCTGCTTCTCCTTCTGCTTCTGCTTCTCCTTCTGCTCCTTCTCCTTCTTCTGTGTCTTCTTCTTCTGCTGCTGCTTCTCCCGCTTCTGCTTCTCCTGCTTCTCCTACTTGTCCTTCTCCTTCTGCTTCTCCTTCTCCTTCTTCTGCTTCTCTTTCTGCTTCTGCTTCTTCTGATTCTCCAACTTCTCCTTCTTCTTCTCCTTCTGTTTCTGCTTCTCTTTCTGCTTCTGCATCTCCTTCTGCTTCACCTTCTGCTGCTCCTTCTCCTTCTTCTGTTTCTCCCTCTGCTTCTGCTTCTTATGCTTCTTCTTTTTCTTCTGCTTCTGCTTCTCCTGCTTCTGCTTCTTATGCTTCTACTGCTTCTTCTTCTGCTTCTGCTTCTTCTGCTTCTTCTGTTTCTACTTCTCTTTCTGCTTCTGCTTCTCCTGCTTGTTTTTCTGCTTCTTCTGCTGCTTCTCCTTCTGCTGGTTCTTCTACTTCTTCTTCTGTTTCTCTTTTTGCTTCTCCTTCTGCTTCTGCTTCTGCTTCTTCTTTTTCTGCTGCCTGAATTTCTGGTTCTACTTCTTCTGCTGCTTCTCCTACTGCTTCTGCTTCGACTTCTGCTTCTGCTTCTTCTCTTTCTCCTGCTTCTCCTTCTGCATCTCCTTCTGCTTGTGCTTGTCCTTATGCTTCTTCTTCTGCTTCTGCTTCTCCTTCTTTTGCTTCTCCTTTTGCTTTTGCTTCTTCTGCTTTTCCTTCTTCTCCTTCTGCTTCTGCTTCTTCTGCTTATCCTTCTGCATCTTCTTCTGCTTCTCCTTCTCCTTCTTCTGCTTCTCCTTCTGATTCTCCTTCTGCTTCTTCTTCTTCTGCTTTACCTGCTTCTCTTTCTGCTTCTCCTTCTGTTTCTCCTTCTCCTTCTTGTTCTTCTGCTTTTCCTTCTGCTTCTCGTTCTGCTTCTGCTACAACTGCTACTGCTTCTACTTCTTCTGTTTCTTCTGCTTCTCCTTCTGCTTCAGGTTCTGCTTCTGCTTCTTCGGATTCTTATGCTTCTGCTTCTCCTGCTTCTGCTTCTTCTGCTTCCCCTCCTTCTCTTTCTGCTTCTCCTTCTGTTTCTGCTTCTGCTTCTGCTTCTTGTCCTTCTCCTGTTTCTTCTGCTTCTGCTTCTATTGTTTCTGCTTCTCCTGCATCTCCTTCTGCTGCTCTTTCTGCTTCTCCTGCTGCTTTTCCTTCTCCTGCTCCTCCTTCTGCTTCTCTTTCTGCTTCTCCTTCTGTTTCTCCTTCTCCTTCTCCTCTTCTGTTTTTCCTTCTGCTTCTTCTTCTGCTTCTGCATCTTCTGCTTCTTCTGCTACTGCCTCTGCTTCTTCTGTTTCTTCTGCTTCTCCTTCTGCATCTCCTTCTGCTTTTGCTTCTCTTTCTGCTACTGCTTCTCATTCTGTTTCTCCAGATTCTGCTTCTTCAACTACTCCTGCATCTCCTTCTGCTTCAGGTTCTGCTTCTGCTTCTTCGGCATCTTCTGCATCTGCTACTCCTGCTTCACTTTTTTGCATCTCATTCTGCTTCTGCTTCACCTATTGCTTCTGCTGCCCTTCCTTCTCCTTCTCCTTCACCTACTTCTGCTTCCCCATCTGCTTATGAATACATCATCTACAACTGCATACCATTATGCATCTTCTTCAGCATACTGCTTCACCTGCTGCTT
>NW_012299491.1:0-3737 GCF_000151885.1 Dipodomys ordii | reverse complement strand
CGCTGGGCCCCCCGCTGTTTCCCGCTGGGTCCCCCGCTGTGTCCCTCTGTATCTCGATGTGTCCCCTGCTCTGTACCCTGCTTTGTCCCGCTGTGTCCGCCGCTGTGTCCCGCTGTGTCCCCCGCTGTGTCCCGCTGTGTCTTCGCTGTGTCCCGCTCTGTCTCCCCCTTGTCCCTGCTGTGTCCCGCTCTGTCCCGTGGTGTCCCGCTTTGTCCCCCGCGGTGTCCCCCGCTGAGTCCCCGCTGTGTCTCCGCTGTGTCCCGCTGTGTACTGTTGTGTCCCCCGCTGAGTACCACTGTGTCCCCGCTGTGTCCCCGCTGTGTCCCAATGTGTCCCCGGCTGTGTGCCGTTGTGTCTACTGCTGTGTTCCTGCTCTGTCCCGCTGTGTCCCGCTGTGTCCCCCTGTGTCCTCACTGTGTCCCACGCTGTGTTCCGCTGAGTCCTTGCTGTGTCCTCCGATGTGCCCCGTTGTGTCCCCAACTGTGTACCCTGCTGTGGCCCACTCTGTCCCCGCTGTATCGACCCTGTGTCCCGCTGGGTTCTGCTGTGTCCTCGCTGTGTCCACCGCTGTGTCCTGCTGTGTCCACCGCTGTGTCCCGCTGTGTCCCCCGCTCTGTCCCGCTGTGTCCCGCTGTGTCCCCCACTGTGTCCCGCTGTGTCCTCGATGTGTCCCCCGCTGTCTCCCGCTCTGTCCCCCGCTGTGTCTCACGCTTTGTCCCCGCTGTGTCCCACTGTGTTCTGCTGTGTCCTGCTGTGCCCCCACTGTGTCCCGTTGTGTCCACAGATGTGTACCCTGCTGTGTAAAGCTGTGTCCCCGCTGTATCGACGCTGTGTCCCGCTGGGTCCCGCTGTGTCCTCGCTGTGTTCCCTGCTGTGTCTCGCAGTGTCCCCCGCTGTGTCCCACGCTATGTCCTCGCTGTGTCCCCTGCTGTGTCCCGCTGTGTCCTTGCTGTGTCCCCCGCTGTGTCCCGCTGTGTCCCCGCAGGGTCACCGCTGTTTCCCGCTGTGTCCCGTGGTGGCCCGCTTTGTCCCCTGCTGTGTCCCCCGCTGAGTCCCCGCTGTGTCCCCGCTGTGTCGCGCTCTGTCCTCCCTGTGTCCCCTGCTGTGTCCCGCTGTGTCCCCTGCTGTGTCCCGCTGTGTCCCCTGCTGTTTCCCGCTGTGTCTACTGCTGTGTTCCTGCTGTGTCCCGCTGTGTCCCGCTGTGTCCCCCTGTGTCCTCACTGTGTCCCACGCTGTGTTCCGCTGAGTCCTTGCTGTGTCCCCCGATGTGCCCCGTTGTGTCCCCAGCTGTGTACCCCGCTGTGGCCCACTCTGTCCCCGCTGTATCGACGCTGTGTCCCGCTGGGTCCCGCTGTGTCCTCGCTGTGTCCACCGCTGTGTCCCGCTGTGTCCACCGCTGTGTCCCGCTGTGTCCCCACTCTGTCCCGCTGTGTCCACCGCTGTGTCCCGCTGTTTCCCCCGCTGTGTCCCGCTGTGTCCCCCGCTCTGTCCCCGTGTCCACCGCTGTGTCCCGCTGTTTCCCCCGCTGTGTCCCGCTGTGTCCTCGCTGTGTCCCCCGCTGTCTCACTCTCTGTCCCCCACTGTGTCTCACGCTTAGCCCTGCTGTGTCCCACTGTGTTCCGCTGTGTCCCGCTGTGCCCCAACTGTGTCCCGTTGTGTCCACAGCTGTGTACCATACTGTATAATGCTGTGTCCTTGGTGTATCGACGCTGTGTCCCGCTGGGTCCTGCTATGTACTCCGTTGTGTCCAGCTTTGTCACCGCTGTGTCCCCCGCTTTGTCCTGCTGTGTCCTCGCTGGGTTCCCTGCTGGGTCCCGCTGTGTCCCCCGCTGTGTCCCGCTGTGTCCCGCTCTGTCCCTGCTGTGTCCCGCTGTGCCCTGCTGTGTCCTAGCTGTGTCCCCCGCTGTCTCGAGCTCTGTCCCTCGCTGTGTCTCACGATTTGTCCTTGCTTTGTCCCACTGTGTCCCGCTGTGTCCCGCTGTGCCCACACTGTGTCCCCTTGTGTCCACAGATGTGTACCACACTGTGTAACGCTGTATCCCCGCTGTATCGACGCTGTGTCCCGCTGGGGCCCGCTGTGTCCTCGCTGTGTTCCCCGCTGTGTCCCGCAGTGTCCCCCGCTGTGTCCCCCGCTGTTTCCTCGCTGTGTCCCACACTGTGTCCCGCTGTGTCCTCACTGTGTCCTCCGCTGTGTCCCGCTGTGTCCCCCGTTGTGTCCCGCTGTGTCCCGCTGTGTCCCGCTCTGTCCCTGCTGTGTCCCGCTGTGTACTGCTGTGTCCTCGCTGTGTCCCCCGCTGTCTCCCGCTCTGTCCCCCGCTGTGTCTCACGATTTGTCCTCGCTGTGTCCCACTGTGTCCCGCTCTGTCCCGCTGTGCCCCCACTGTGTCCCCTTGTGTCCACAGATTTGTACCACACTGTGTAACGCTGTATCCCCGCTGTATCGACGCTGTGTCCCGCTGTGTCCCGCTGTGTCCTCGCCGTGTTCCCTGCTGTGTCCCGCTGTGTCCTGCTGTGTCCTCGCTGTGTCCCCCGCTGTCTCCCGCTCTGTCCCCCGCTTCGTCTCATGATTTGTCCTCGCTGTGTCCCACTGTGTCCCGCTGTGTCCCGCTGTGTCCCCACTGTGTCCCCTTGTGTCCACAGATTTGTACCACACTGTGTAACGCTGTATCCCCGCTGTATCGATGCTGGGTCCCACTGGGTCCCGCTGTGTCCTCGCCGTGTTCCCTGCTGTGTCCCGCTGTGTCCTGCTGTGTCCTCGCTGTGTCCCCCGCTGTCTCCCGCTCTGTCCCCCGCTTCGTCTCACGATTTGTCCTCGCTGTGCCCCCACTGTGTCCCGTTGTGTCCACAGATGTGTACCACGCTGTGTAAGGCTGTATCCCAGCTGTATCGACACTGTGTCCCGCTGTGTCACGCTGGGTCCTCGCTGCGTCCACCGCTGTGTCCCGCTGTTTCCACCGCTGTGTCCCGCTGTGTCCCCCGCTCTCTCCCCCTGTGTCCACCGCTGTGTCCCGCTGTTTCCCCCGCTGTGTCCCGCTGTGTCCTCGCTGTGTCCCCTGCTGTCTCCCGCTCTGTCCCCCGCTGTGTCTCACGCTTTGTCCCCGCTGTGTCCCACTGTGTTCTGCTGTGTCCCGCTGTGCCCCCACTGTGTCCCGTTGTGTCCACAGCTGTGTACCACGCTGTGTAACGCTGTATCCCCGCTGTTTCGACGCTGTGTCCCGCTGTGTCCCTCAGTGTCCCCCGCTGTGTCCCCCAATGTGTCCTCGCTGTGTTCCCCGCTGTGTCCCGCTGTGTCCTCCATGGGTCCCCCGATGTGTCCCGCTGTGTCCCCCGCTGTGTCCCGCTGTGTCCCGCTCTGTCCCTGTTGTGTCCCGCTGTGTCCTGCTGTGTCCTCCCTGTGTCCCCCGCTGTCTCCCGCTCTGTCCCCCGCTACGTCTCACGATTTGTCCTCGCTGTGTCCAACTGTGTCCCGCTCTGTCCCCACTGTGTTCCGCTGTGTCCACAGATGTGAACCACGCTGTGTAATGCTGTATCCCCGCTGTATCGACAATGTGTCCCGCTGGGTCCCGCTGTGTCCTCGCTGTGTTCCCCGCTGTGTCCCGCAGTGTGCCCCGCTGTGCCCCCGCTGTGTCCTCGCTGTGTCCCCCACTGTATCCAGCTGTGTCCTCGCTGGGTCCTCTGCTGTGTCAACAGCTGTGTCCCCCGCTGTGTCCCGCTGTGTCCCGCTCTGTCCCGCTCTG
>NW_012299490.1:0-3737 GCF_000151885.1 Dipodomys ordii | reverse complement strand
AAGCATGTAGAAGCAGAAGAAGCAGGAAAAGCTGATTTCTGAAGAAATAGAAGAAGAAGAAGCAGAAGAAGAAGAAGAAGAAGGAGAAGAAGAAGAAGAAGAAGAAGAAGAAGAAGAAGAAGAAGAAGAAGAAGAAGAAGAAGACAAAGAAGAAGAAGAAGAAGCATAAGGAGAAGCATAAGGAGTAGCATAACAGAAGAAGTAGAAGAAGAAGAAGCAGAAGCAGGAGAAGCAGAAGCAGTAGAAAAAGAATAAGTATAAGAAGCAGAAGCAGAAAGAGGAGAAGAAGGAGAAGCAGAAGTAGAATCAGAAGAAACAGAAGAAGAAGAAGCAGAAGAAACAGAAGCAAACGAAACAGAAGAAGGAGAAGAGCAGAAGCAGAAGGAGAAGCAGAAGCAGAAGGAGAAGCAGAAAGAGAAGCAGGAGAAGCAGAAGAAGCAGGAGAAGCAGAAGCAGAAGAAACAGGAGAAGCCGAAGAAGCAGAAGCAGAATCTGAAGCAGGAGAAACAGAAGAATCACAATCTGAAGCAGAAGCAGAAGAAATAGAAATAGTAGAATAAGCAGAAGCAGAAGCAGCAGGTGAAGCAGAAGAAGAAGAAGGAGAAGGCGAAAAAGAAGGATTAGGAGTAGGAGAAGCAAAAGGATAAGTAGAAGCAGAAAGAGACGCAGAAGGAGAAGCAGCACGAGAAGTAGGAGTAGCAGGAGAAGAAGAAGCAGGAGAAGCAGAAGAAACAGAAGGCGCAGAGGCAGAATGAGAAGCAGAAGGAGAAATTGAAGCAGAAGCAGAAGGAGAAGCAGAAGGAGAAGAAGGAGAAGGAGAAGGAGAAGCAGAAAGAGAAGCAGAAAGAGAAGCAGAACGAGAAGCAGGAGAAGCAGAAGCAGGAGAAGCAGAAGCAGAAGAAACAGAAGAAGGCGAAGAAGCAGAAGCAGAAGGAGAAGCAGAAACAGAAGGAAAAGCAGAAAGAGAAGCAGGAGAAACAGGAGAAGCAGCAGCAGGAGAAGCAGAAACAGAATAAGCTGAAGAAGCACAAGCAGAACCTGAAGCAGAAGGGGAAGCAGGAGAAGCAGAAGAAGCAGAATCTGGAGAAGCAGAAGGAGAAGCAGAAGCAGAAAGAGAAGTAAAAGCAAAAGGAGATGTAGAAGAAATAGAAGAGTAGAGGCAGTAGCAGAAGAAGCAGAAGATGCAGAAGCAGAAGGAGAAGCAGAAGGAAAAGCAGAAGAACTAGAAGGTGAAGGAGAAGGAGAAACAGAAGGAGAAGCAGAAAGAGAAGCAGAAGAAGGAGCAGGAGAAGGAAAAGCAGCAGGAGAAGCAGAAAGAGCAGCAGAAGGAGGAGCAGGAGATGCAGAAACAGGAGAAGCATAAGCAGAACAAACAGGAGAAGGACAAGAAGCAGAAGCAGAAGGAGAAGCAGATACAGAAGGAGAAGCAGAAAGAGAAGGAGGGGAAGCAGAAGAAGCTGAAGCAGGAGAAGCAGAAGCATAAGAATCCGAAGAAGCAGAAGGAGAACCTGAAGCAGAAGGAGAAGCAGGAGAAGCAGAAGAAGCAGAATCTGGAGAAGCAGAAGGAGAAGCAGAAGCAGAAAGAGAATCAAAAGCAGAAGGAGAAGAAGAAGAAACAGAAGAAGTAGAAGCAGTAGCAGTTGTAGCAGAAGCAGAACGAGAAGCAGAAGGAAAAGCAGAAGAACAAGAAGGAGAACGTAAACAGAAGGAGAAGCAGTAGGACAATAAGAAGGAGAAGCAGAAGAAGGAAAAGGAGAAGAAGAAGCAGAAGAAGATGCAGAAGGAGAAGCAGAAGAAGCAGAAGCAGAAGGAGAAGCAGGAAAAGCAGAAGAAGCAGAAGCAAAAGGAGAAGCAAAAGAAGGAGAAGGAGAAGCAGAGGCAGAAGAAGAAGCATAAGGACAAGCACAAGCAGAAGGAGATGCAGAAGGAGAAGCAGGAGAAGCAGAAGAAGCAGAAGATGAAGGAGAAGCAGAAGTAGGAGAAGGAGAAGGAGGAGAAGCAGAAGCATAAGGAGAAGCAGAAGCGGAATGAGAAGCAGAAAGAAAAGCAGGAGAAGCACAAGAAGCAGAAGCAGGAGAAGCCGAAACAGAAGAAGCAAAAGAAGCAGAAATATTAGCAGAAGGAGAAGCAGAAGCAGACGGAGAAGCAGCAGAAGAAGTAGAACCAGAAATTCAGGCAGGAGAAACGGAAGAAGCGGAAGCGGAAAGAGAAGCAAAAAGAGAAGCAGAAGGAGAAGTAGAAGAAGCAGCAGAAGGAGAAGCAGCAGAAGAAGCAGAAAAACAAGCAGGAGAAGCAGAAGCAGAAAGAGAAGTAGAAGCAGAAGAAGCAGAAGCAGAAGAAGAAGCAGTAGAAGCATAAGAAGCTGAAGCAGGTGAAGCAGAAGCAGAAGAAAAAGAAGAAGCATAAGAAGCAGAAGCAGAATCAGAGGGAGAAACAGAAGAAGGAGAAGGAGCAGCAGAAGGTGAAGCAGAAGAAGATGGAGAAGCAGAAAGAGAAGCAGAAACAGAAGGAAAAGAAGACGGATTAGTTGGAGAATCAGAAGAAGCAGAAGCAGAAAGAGAAGCAGAAGAAGGAGAAGGAGAAGCAGAAGCAGAGGAAAGGAAGGAGAAGCAGAAGAAGCAGAAGCGGGAGAAGCAGAAGAAGAAGAAGAAGAAGAAGGAGATGAAGAAGAGAAGAAGAAGAAGAAGAAGAAGAAGAAGAAGAAGAAGAAGAAGAAGAAGAAGAAGAAGAAGGAGAAGAAGAAGAAGAAGAAGAAGAAGAAGAAGAAGAAGAAGAAGAAGAAGAAGAAGAAGAAGAAGAAGAAGAAGAAAAGAAGAAGAAGAAGAAGAAGAAGAAGAAGAAGAAGAAGAAGAAGAAGAAGAAGAAGAAGGAGGAGGAGGAGGAGGAGGAGGAGGAGGAGGAAAAGGAGGAGGAGAAGGAGAAGGAGAAGCAAAAGGAGAAGCAGTAGAAGCAGAAGAAGCAGAAGCAGAGAAGCAGAAGCAGAAGAAAAAGAATAAGCAAAAGAAGCAGAATCAGAGGGAGAAGCAGAAGAAGGAGAAGGAGCAGAAGGAGAAGGAGAAGCAGAAGGAGAAGCAGAAGGAGAAGCAGAAGAAGGAGAAGCAGAAGCTGAAGAAGCAGCAGAAGGATAAGCACAAGCAGAAGAAGATGCAGAAGGAGAAGCTGGCGAAGCAGAAGAAGCAGAAGCAGAAGGAGAAACAGAAGTAGGAGAAGGAGAAGGAAAAGGAAGGGCAGCAGAAGCAATAGGAGAAGCAGAAGGAGAAGCAGAAGCAGAATGAGAAGCAAAAAGAGAAGCAGTAGAAGCAGAATAACCAGGAGAAGCAGAAGAAAGAGAAGAAGAAGAAGAAGAAGAAGAAGAAGAAGAAGAAGAAGAAGAAGAAGAAGAAGAAGAAGAAGAAGAAGAAGAAGAAGAAGAAGAAGGAGAAGGATAAGCATAAGGATAAGGATAAGGAGTAGAAGCAGTAGATGCAGGAGAGCAGAATTAGCATAAGCAGCAGAAGCAGAAGCAGAGGCAGTGGGAGAAGCAGAAGAAGGAGAAGGAGAAGGAGAAGTAGAAGTAGAAGCAGAAGCAGAAGCAGAAGCAGAAGGAGAACGAGCACAGACGGAGGAGCATGAGAATCAGAAGAAGTAGAAGTAGAAACAGAAGTAGAAGTAGGAGAAGGAGAAGTAGAATTAGAATCAGAAGAAGCAGAAGAAGAAGAAGAAGAAGAAGAAGAAGAAGAAGAAGAAGAAGAAGAAGA
>NW_012299489.1:0-3737 GCF_000151885.1 Dipodomys ordii | reverse complement strand
AATAGAAAGAGAAGCCGACGAAGAGAAGCAGAACGAGAAGCAGGAGAAGCAGGAGAAGCACAAGCGGGAGAAGCAGAAGAAGAAGAAACAGAAGAAGGAGAAGGAGCAGAAGCAGAAGGAGAAGCAGAAAGAGTAGCAGGAAAAGCAGAAGAAGCAGAAGCAGGAGAAGCAGAAGGAGAAGAAACAGGAGAAGGACAAGAAGCAGAAGCAGAAGCAGAAGGAGAAGCAGAAACAGAAGGAGAAGCAGAAAGAGAAAGAGGGGAAGCAGAAGAAGCAGAAGCAGGAGAAGCAGAAGCATAAGAATCCGAAGAAGCAGAAGCAGAACCTGAAGCAGAAGGAGAAGCAGGAGAAGCAGAAGAAGCCGAATCTGGAGAAGCAGAATGAGAAGCTGAAGTAGAAGCAGAAGCAGAAGCAGAAAGAGAATCAAAAGCAGAAGGAGAAGCAGAAGAAACAGAAGAAGCAGAAGCAGTAGCAATTGCAGCAGAAGGAGAAGGAGAAGCAGAAGGAAATCAGAAGAACGAGAAGGAGAAGGAGAAACAGAAGGAGAAGCAGAAGGAGAATCAGAAGGAGAAGCAGAAGAAGCAGAAGGAGAAACAGAAGCAGAAGAAACAGCAGAAAGAGAAGCAGAAGCAGAAGAAGATGCAGAAGGAGAAGCAGGAGAAGCAGAAGAAGCAGAAGCAGAAGGAGAAGTAGAAGAAGGAGGAGAAGGAAGAGCCGCAGAAGCAATAGGAGAAGCAGAAAGAGAAGCAGAAGCAGAATGAGAAGCAGAAAGAGAAGCAGTAGATGCAGAAGAAGCAGGAAAAGCAGAAGCAGAAGAAAGAGAAGAAGACGAAGAAGAAGAAGAAGAAGAAGAAGCATAAGGAGAAGCATAAGGAGAAGCATAAGGAGAAGTATAAGGAGAAGCAGTAGAAGGAGAAGAAGCAGAAGCAGGAGAAGCTGAAGCAGAAGAAAAAGAATAAGCAAAAGAAGCAGAAGCAGAAGCAGTGAGAGAAGCAGAAGAAGGAGAAGGAGAAGGAGCAGCAGAAGGAGAAGCAGAAGCAGAAAGAGAAGCAGAAACAGAAGGAGAACAAGAAGGAGAAGCAGGAGAATCAGAAGAAGCAGAAAGAGAAGGAGAAGAAGGAGAAGCAGTAGTAGAATCCGAAGAAACAGAAGAAGAAGAAGCAGAAGAAACAGAAGCAAAAGAAACAGAAGAAGGAGAAGAGCAAAAGCAGAAGCAGAAGGAGAAGCAGAAGCAGAAGGAGAAGCAGAAAGAGAAGCAGGAGAAGCAGAAGAAGCAGGAGAAGCAGAAACAGAAGAAACAGGAGAAGCCCAAGAAGCAGAAGCAGAATCTGAAGCAGAAGGAGAAACAGAAGAAGCACAATTTAAAGCAGAAGCAGAAGAAACAGAAATAGTAGAATAAGCAGAAGCAGAAGCACCAGGACAAGCAGAAGAACAAGAAGGAGAAGGCGAAAGAGAAGGATTAGGAGTAGGAGAAGCAAAAGGATAAGCAGAAGCAGAAAGAGACGCAGAAGGAGGAGCAGCACGAGAAGTAGGAGAAGCAGGAGAAGCAGAAGCAAGAGAAGCAGAAGAAACAGAAGACGCAGAAGCAGAATGAGAAGAAGAAGGAGAAATTGAAGCAGAAGGAGAAGCAGAAGCAGAAGGAGAAGCAGAAGGAGAAGCAGAAACAGAAGGAGAAGCAGAAAGAGAAGCAGAAAGAGAAGCACAACGAGAAGCACAACGAGAGGCAGGAGAAGCAGAAGCAGGAGAAGCAGAAGCAGAAGAAGCCGAAGAAGCAGAAGCAGAACCTGAAGCATAAGGAGATACAGGAGAAGCAGAAGAAGCAGAATCTGGAGAAGCAGAAGGAGAAGCAGAAGCAGAAAGAGAAGCAAAAGCAGAAGGAGAAGCAGAAGGAGAAGCAGAAGAAATAGAAGAAGCAGAGGCAGTAGCAGAAGAAGCAGAAGATGCAGAAGCAGAAGGAGAAGCAGAAGCAGTAGTAGAAGCAGAAGAAGGAGAAGCAGAAGGAGAAGCATAAAGAGAACCAGAAAGAGAAGCAGGAGAACCAGAAGCAGGAGAAGCAGAATAAGAAGAAATACAAGAAGGAGAAGAAGCAGAAGCAGAAAGAGAAGCAGAAACAGAAGGAGAAGCAGAAAAAGAAGCAGAAGAAGCCGAAGAAGCAAAAGCAGAACCTAAAGCAGAAGGAGAAGCAGGAGAAGCAGAAGAAGCAGAATCTGGAGAAGAAGAAGGAGAACCAGAAGGAGAAGCAGAAGCAGAAACAGAAGCAAAAGCAGAAGGAGAAGCAGAAGAAACAGAAGAAGCAGAATCAGTAGCAGAAGAAGCTGAAGATGCAGAAGCAGAAAGAGAAGCAGAAGGAATAGCAGAAGAACGAGAAGGAGAAATAGAAGGAGAAGCAGGAAAAGCAGAAGAAACAGAAGCAGACGGAGAAGCAGAAGAAGGAGAAGGAGAAGCCAGAGCAGAAGAAGAAGCAGGAGGAAAAGCACAAGCAGAAGGAGATAAAGAAGGAGAAGCAGGAAATGCAGAAGACGCAGAAGCAGAAGGAGAAGAAGGAGAAGAATCAGAGTCAGAAGAAGCAGAAGCAGAAATAGAAAGAGAAGCCGACGAAGAGAAGCTGAACGAGAAGCAGGAGAAGCAGAAGAAGCAGAAGCGGGAGAAGCAGAAGAAGAAGAAACAGAAGAAGGAGAAGGAGCAGAACCAGAAGGAGAAGCAGAAGGAGAAGCAGAAAGAGAAGCAGGAAAAGCAGAAGATGCAGAAGCAGGAGAAGCAGAAGGAGAAGAAACAGGAGAAGGACAAGAAGCAGAAAGAGAAGCAGTACAAGCAGAAGAGGCAGGAAAAGCAGAAGCAGACGAAAGAGAAGAAGAAGAAGACGAAGAAGAAGAAGAAAATGAAGCAGCTGCATAAGGAGAAGCATAAGGAGAAGCATAAGGAGAAGTATAAGGAGAAGCAGTAGAAGCAGAAGAAGCAGAAGCAGGAGAAGCTGAAGCAGAAGAAAAAGAATAAGCAAAAGAAGCAGAAGCAGAAGCTGTGGGAGAAGCAGAAGAAGGAGAAGGAGAAGGAGCAGCAGAAGGAGAAGCAGAAGCAGAAAGAGAAGCAGAAACCGTAGGAGAACAAGAAGGAGAAGCAGGAGAATCAGAAGAAGCAGAAAGAGAAGGAGAAGAAGGAGAAGCAGAAGTAGAATCAGAAGAAACAGAAGACGAAGTAGCAGAAGAAACAGAAGCAAAAGAACCAGAAGAAGGAGAAGAGCAGAAGCAGAAGCAGAAGCAGAAGGAGAAGCAGAAGAAGAAGGAGAAGCAGAAAGAGAAGCAGGAGAACCAGAAGAAGCAGGAGAAGCAGAAGCAGAAGAAACAGGAGAAGCCGAAGAAGCAGAAGCAGAATCTGAAGCAGAAGGAGAAACAGAAGAAGCACAATCTGAAGAAGAAGCAGAAGAAACAGAAATAGTAGAATAAGCAGAAGCAGAAGCACCAGGACAAGCAGAGGAACAAGAAGGAGAAGGCGAAAGAGGAGGACTAGGAGTAGGAGAAGCAAAAGGATAAGCAGAAGCAGAAAGAGACGCAGAAGGAGAAGCAGCACGAGAAGTAGGAGAAGCAGGAGAAGCAGAAGCAAGAGAAGCAGAAGAAACAGAAGACGCAGAAGCAGAATGAGAAGCAGAAGGAGAAATTGAAGCAGAAGGAGAAGCAGACGTATAAGGAGAAGCAGAAGAGGAGAAGTAGAAGCAGAAAGAGAAGCAGACGAGAAGGAGGAGA
>NW_012299488.1:0-3737 GCF_000151885.1 Dipodomys ordii | reverse complement strand
AAGGAGAGGAGAAGCGGAAGAACAGAAGAAGCAGAAGCAGTAGCAGTTGCTGCAGAAGCAGAAGGAGAAGCAAAAGTAAAAGCAGAAGAACGAGAAGGAGAAACAGAATGAGAATCAGAAGGAGAAGCAGAAGAAGCAGAAGGAGAAGCAGAAGGATAAACAGAAGCAGAAGAAGCAGCAGGAGGAGAAGCAGAAGCAGAAGAAGATGCAGAAGGAGAAGCAGGAAAGCAGAAGAAGCAGAAGCAGAAGTAGACGGAGAAGTAGGAGAAGGAGAAGGAAGAGCCGCAGAAGCAATAGGAGAAGCAGAAGAAGAAGCAGAAGCAGAATGAGTAGCAGAAAGAGAAGCAGTAGAAGAAGAAGAAGCAGGAAAAGCAGAAGCAGCAGAAAGAGAAGAAGAAGAAGAAGAAGAAGAAGAAGAAGAAGAAGAAGAAGAAGAAGAAGAAGAAGAAGAAGAAGAAGAAGAAGAAGAAGAAGAAGAAGAAGAAGAAGAAGAAGGAGGAGAAGGAGGAGAAGGAGAAGGAGAAGCAGTAGAAGCAGAAGAAGGAGAAGCAGGAGAAGCAGAAGCAGGAGAAGCAGAAGCAGAAGAAAAAGAATAAGCATAAGAAGCAGAATCAGAGGGAGAAGCAGAAGAAGGAGAAGCAGAAGCAGAAGAAGCAGCAGAAGGCAGAAGCAGAAGCAGAAGAAGATGCAGAAGGAGAAGCAGAAGAAGGAGAAGGAGAAGGCGAAAGAGAAGGATTAGGAGTAGGATAAGCAAAAGGATAAGCAGAAGCAGAAAGAAACGCAGAAGGAGAAGCAGCACGAGAAGTAGGAGAAGCAGGAGAAGCAGAAGCAGGAGAAGCAGAAGAAACAGAAGACGCAGAAGCAGAATGACAAGCAGAAGGAGAAATTGAAGCAGAAGCAGAAGCAGAAGGAGAAGCAGAAGCAGAAGCAGAAGAAGGAGAAGGAGAAGCAGAAAGAGAAGCAGAAAGAGAAGCACAACGAGAAGCAGGAGAAGCAGAAGCAGGAGAAGCAGAAGCAGAAGAAACATAGGAAGGAGAAGAAGCAGAAGGAGAAGCAGAAACAGAAGGAAAAGCAGAAAGAGAAGCAGGAGAAGCAGAAGAAGCAGCAGCAGGATAAGCAGAAGAAGCAGAAGGAGAACCTGAAGCAGAAAGAGAAGCAGGAGAAGCAGAAGAAGCAGAATCTGGAGAAGCAGAAGCAGAAAGAGAAGCAAAAGCAGAAGGAGCAGCAGAAGGGGAAGCAGAAGAAACAGAAGAAGCAGAGGCAGTATCAGAAGAAGCAGAAGATGCAGAAGCAGGAGAAGCAGAAGGAAAAGCAGAAGAACGAGAAGGAGAAGGAGTATGAGAAACAGAAGGAGAAGCAGAAAGAGAAGCAGAAGAAGGAGCAGGAGAAGGAAAAGCAGCAGGAGAAGCAGAAAGAGCAGCAGAAGGAGAAGCAGGAGATGCAGAAACTTGAGAAGTAGAAGCAGAAGAAACACAAGAAGGACAAGAAGCAGAAGCAGAAGGAGAAGCAGAAAGAGAAGGAGAAGCAGGAAGAGAAGGAGAAGCAGAAGCAGAAGAAGATGCAGAAGGAGAAGCAGAAGAAGCAGAAGCAGAAGGAGAAGCAGGAAAAGCAGAAGAAGCAGAAGCAAAAGGATAAGCAAAAGAAGGAGAAGGAGAAGCAGAGGCAGAAGAAGAAGCATAAGGACAAGCACAAGCAGAAGGAGATGCAGAAGGAGAAGCCGGAGAAGCAGAAGAAGCAGAAGCTGAAGGAGAAGCAGAAGTAGGAGAAGGAGAAGGAGGAGAAGCAGAAGGAGAAGCAGAAGCAGAATGAGAAGCAGAAAGAGAAGCAGGAGGAGGACAAGAAGCAGAAGCAGGAGAAGCCGAAAGAGAAGAAGCAGAAACAGAAGCAGAAGGAGAAGCAGAAGCAGAACGAGAAGCAGCAGAAGAAGTAGAACCAGAAATCCAGGCACGAGAAACAGAAGAAGCAGAAGCAGAAGGAGAAGCAAAAAGAGAAGCAGAAGGAGAAATAGAAAAAGCAGCAGAAGAAGCAGAAAAACAAGCAGGAGAAGCAGAAGCAGAAAGAGAAGTAGAAGCAGAAGAAGCAGAAGAAGCAGAAGAAGAAGCAGTAGAAGCATAAGAAGCAGAAGCAGGAGAAGCAGAACCAGAAGAAAAGGAAGAAGCATAAGAAGCAGGAGCAGAGGGAGAAACAGAAGAAGGAGAAGGAGTAGCAGAAGGTGAAGCAGAAGGAGATGCAGAAGCAGAAAGAGAAGCAGAAATAGAAGGAGAAGAAGAAGGAGAAGTTGGAGAATCAGAAGAAGCAGAAGCAGAAGAAGGAGAAGGAGAAGCAGAAGGAGAAGGACAAGCAGGAGAAGCAGAAGAAGCAGAAGCGGGAGAAGCAGAAGAAGAAGAAACAGAAGAAGGAGAAGGAACAGAAGGAGAAGCAGAAGCAGAAGGAGAAGCAGAAAGAGAAGCAGAAGAAGCAGTAGCAGGAGAAGCAGAAGCAGAAGAAACAGAAGAAGCCGAAGAATCAGAAGGAGAACCTGAAGCAGAAGGAGAAGCAGAAGCAGCAGAAGCTGGAAAAGCAGAAGCAGAAGAAACCGAACAAGCAGAAGAAGCAGAAGCAGAACGAGAAGCAGAAGAAGAGGGAGAAAGAGAAGGATTAGGAGTAGGAGGAGCAGAAGCAGAATAAGAAGCAGAAAGAGAAGCAGAAGG
The DNA here is from genome assembly GCF_000151885.1 of Dipodomys ordii. Taxonomy (NCBI): domain Eukaryota; kingdom Metazoa; phylum Chordata; class Mammalia; order Rodentia; family Heteromyidae; genus Dipodomys; species Dipodomys ordii. Next base: position 1,047 of record NW_012299488.1, on the reverse strand, counting down.
AGAAGCAGAAGGAGAAACAGAAGCAGAAGCAGGAGAAGCAGAAGCAGAAGCAGAAAGAGAAGCACAAGAAGGAGGAATTGAAGGAGAAGGAGAATGAGACGGAGAAGCAGAAGGAGAAGCAGAAAGAGAAGCACAACGAGAAGCAGGAGAAGCAGAAGCAGGAGAAGCAGAAGCAGAAGAAAAATAGGAAGGAGAAGAAGCAGAAGCAGAAGGAGAAGCAGAAACAGAAGGAAAAGCAGAAAGAGAAGCAGGAGAAGCAGAAGAAGCAGCAGCAGGAGAAGCAGAAGCAGAAGAAGCCGAAGAAGCAGAAGCAGAACCTGAAGCATAAGGAGAAGCAGGAGAAGCAGAAGAAGCAGAATCTGGAGAAGCAGAAGGAGAAGCAGAAGCAGAAAGAGAAGCAAAAGCAGAAGGAGAAGCAGAAGGGGAAGCAGAAGAAACAGAAGAAGCAGAGGCAGTAGCAGAAGAAGCAGAAGATGCAGAAACAGAAGGAGAAGCAGAAGGAAAAGCAGAAGAACGAGAAGGAGAAGGTGTAGGAGAAACCGAAGGAGAAGCAGAAAGAGAAGCAGAAGAAGGAGCAGGAGAATGAAAAGCTGCAGGAGAAGCAGAAAGAGCAGCAGAAGGAGAAGCAGGAGATGCAGAAACTTGAGAAGCAGAAGCAGAAGAAACACAAGAAGGACAAGAAGCAGAAGCAGAAGGAGAAGCAGAAACAGAAGGATAAGCAGGAAGAGATTGTCGCTGTAGTAGTAAGCAGAAGCAGGAGAAGTCCGCCCTCCTCGCGTCTCTTTGCTCATGGAGTACCTGCCGCTTCTTGATTTTTTTTTATTAGCCTTTTGACGTACATTTTCGTTAGCTCTCTCCTTTTTTCTTTTTTTCCCGGCTCCTGCTTGCTTCGCTTTTTTTTTTCTTTTTACTTTTTTTCTTGTCTTTGTTTTTTTTTTTTTTCTCTTCCCTCCGATGCTTTTCTCCCGGTTGTTTATTTCTGCCCCCTTTTTTCCCAATGTTTTTTTTTTTCTTTTTTTTTTTTCTTCTCTTTTTTTTCTTTTTTTC
>NW_012299487.1:0-3738 GCF_000151885.1 Dipodomys ordii | reverse complement strand
AAGCAGAAGAAAAGGAGAAAGACAAGAAGCAGAAGCAGAAGGAGAAGCATAATCTGAAGCAGGAGAAACAGAAGAAGCACAATCTGAAGCAGAAGCAGAAGAAACAGAAATAGTAGAATAAGCAGAAGCAGAAGCAGCAGGAGAAGCAGAAGAAGAAGACGGAGAAGGCGACGGAGAAGGATTAGGAGTAGGAGAAGCAAAATGATAAGCAGAAGCAGAAAGAGACGCAGAAGGAAAAGCAGCAGGAGAAGTAGGAGAAGCAGAAGCAGGAGAAGCAGAAGAAACAGAAGACGCAGAAGCAGAATGAGAAGCAGAAGGAGAAGCAGAAAGAGAAGCAGGTAAAGCAGAAGAAGAAGAAGCAGAAGGAGAATCAGAAGGAGAAGCAGAAGAAGGACAAGGAGAAGCAGAAGCAGAAGAAGATGCAGAAGGAGAAGCAGGAGAAGCAGAAGAAGTAGAAGCAGAAGGAGAAGCAGGAAAAGCGGAAGAAGCAGAAGCAAAAGAAGGAGAAGGAGAAGCAGAACCAGAAGAAGGAACATTAGGACAAGCACAAGCAGAAGGAGATGCAGAAGGAGAAGCAGGAGAAGCAGAAGAAGCAGAAGCTGAAGGAGAAGCAGAAGTAGGAGAAGGAGAAGGAGGCGAAGCAGAAGCAGAAGGAGAAGCAGAAGCGGAATGAGAAGCAGAAAGAGAAGCAGGAGAAGCACAAGAAGCAGAAGCAGAAGAAGCCGAAAGAGAAGAAGCAGAAGAAGCACTAACAGAAGCAGAAGTAGAAGCAGAAGCAGAAGGAGAAGCAGCAGAACAAGTAGAACCAGAAATTCAGGCAGGAGAAACAGAAGAAGCAGAAGCAGAAACAGAAGGAGAAGCAAAAAGAGAAGCAGAAGGAGAAGTAGAAGAAGCAGCAGAAGGAGAAGCAACAGAACAAGCAGAAAAACACGCAGGAGAAGCAGAAGCAGAAAGAGAAGTAGAAGCAGAAGAAGCAGAAAAAGCAGAAGCAGAAGAAGAACCAGTAGAAGCAGAAGAAGCAGAAGGAGAAGCAGAAGCAGAAGAACAAGTAGAAACATAAGAAGCAGAAGCAGAAGCAGATTGAGAAACAGAAGAAGGAGAAGGAGCAGCAGAAGGTGAAGCAGAAGGAGATGGAGAAGCAGAAAGGGAAGCAGAAACAGAAGGAGAAGAAGAAGGATTAGTTGGAGAATCAGAAGAAGCAGAAGCAGAAAGAGAAGCAGAAGAAGGAGAAGGAGAAGCAGAAGCATAGGAAAGGAAGGAGAAGCAGAAGCGGGAGAAGCAGAAAAAGAAGAAGAAACAGAAGAAGGAGAACGAACAGAAGGAGAAGCAGAAGCAGAAGGAGAAGCAGAAAGAGAAGGAGAAGAAGCAGTAGCAGGAGAAGCAGAAGCAGAAGAAACAGAAGAAGCTGAAGAAGCAGAAGCAGGACCTGAAGCAGAAGAAACAGAACAAGCAGAAGAAGCAGAAGCAGAACTAGAAGCAGAAGAAGAAGAAGGAGAAGGAGAAAGAGAAGGATTAGGAGTAGGAAGAGCAGAAGGAGAATCAGAAGCAGAACGAGAAGCAGAAGGAGAAGCAGAAGAAGGAGAAGCAGAAGGAGAAGCAGAAGAAGGAGATAGCAGGAGTAGCCATAGCAGAAGGAGAAGCAGAAGTAGGAGAAAGGAGAAGGAGAAGGAAGGGCAGCAGAAGCAATAGGAGAAGCAGAAGGTGAAGCAGATTGAGATGCAGAAAGAGAAGCAGTAGAAGCAGATGAAAGCAGGAAAGGCAGAAGAAGATGAAAGAGAAGAAGAAGAAGAAGAAGAAGAAGAAGATGAAGAAGAAGAAGAAGAAGAAGAAGAAGAAGAAGAAGAAGAAGAAGAAGAAGAAGAAAAAGAGAAGCATAAGGAGAAGCATAAGGAGAAGCATAAGGAGAAGCAGTAGAAACAGAAGAAGCAGAAGCAGGAGACGCAGAAGCAGAAGAAAAAGAATAAGCAAAAGAAGCAGGAGCAGAAGCAGCAGGAGAAGCAGAAGAAGAAGACGGAGAAGGCAAGAGAGAAGGATTAGGAGTAGGAGAAGCAAAAGGATAAGCAGAAGCAGAAAGAGAAGCAGAAGGAAAAGCAGCATGAGAAGTAGGAGAAGCAGGAGAAGCAGAAGCAGGAGAAGCAGAAGAAACAGAAGACGCAGAAGCAGAATGAGAAGCAGAAGGAGAAATTGAAGCAGAAGCAGAAGGAGAAGCAGAACCAGAAGGAGAAGCAGAAGAATGAGAAGGAGACGCAGAAAGAAAAGCAGAAAGAGAAGCAGAACGAGAAGCAGGAGAAGCAGAAGCGGCAGGAGAAGCAGAAGCAGATGAAACAGAAGGAGAAGAAGCAGAAGCAGAAGGAGAAGCAGAAACAGAAGGAGAAGCAGAAAGAGAAGGAGGGGAAGCAGAAGAAGCAGAAGCAGGAGAAGCAGACGCATAAGAATCCGAAGAAGCAGAAGCAGAACCTGAAGCAGACGGAGAAGCAGAAGAAGCAGAATCTGGAGAAGCAGAAGTAAAAGCAGAAGCAGAAAGAGAAGCAAAAGCAGAAGGAGAAGCAGAAGGAGAAGCAGAAGAAACAGAAGCAGTAACAGAAGAAGCTGAAGATGTAGAAGCAGAAAAAGAAGCACAAGAAATAGCAGAAGAACGAGAAGGAGAAGGAGAAACAGGAGAAGCAGAAGGAGAAACTGAAGAAGGAGAAGGAGAAGCAGAAGCAGAAGAAGAAGCACAAGGAAAAGCACAAGCAGAAGGAGATGCAGAAGGAGAAGCAGGAGAAGCAGAAGAAGCAGAAGCAGAAGGAGAAGAACTAAAGAGAAGAAGCAGAAGCTGAAGAAGCAGAAGTAGGAAGAGAAGCCGACGAAGAGAAGCAGAACGAGAAGCAGGAGAAGCAGAAGAAGCAGAAGCGGGAGAAGCAGAAGAAGAAACAGAAGGAGAAGGAGCATAAGCCTAAGGAGAAGCAGAAGCAGAAAGAGAAGCAGGAAAAGCAGAAAAAGCAGAAGCAGGAGAAGCAGAAGCAGAAGAAACAGGAGAAGGACAAGAAGCAGAAGCAGAAGGAGAAGCAGAAACAGAAGGAGAAGTAGAAAGAGAAGGAGGGGAAGCAGAAGAAGCAGAAGCAGGAGAATCAGAAGCATAAGAATCCGAAGAATCAGAAGCAGAACCTGAAGCAGAAGGAGAAGCAGAAGAAGCAGAATCTGGAAAAGCAGAATGAGAAGCTGAAGGAGAAGCAGAAGCAGAAAGAGAATCAAAAGCAGAAGGAGAAGCAGAAGAAACAGAAGAAGCAGAAGCAGTAGCAGTTGCAGCAGAAGGAAAAGCAGGAGAACAAGAAGGAGAAAGAGAAACAGAAGCAGAAGGATGAGAATCAGAAGGAGAAGCAGAAGAAGCAGAAGGAGAAACAGAAGGAGAAACAGAAGCAGAAGAAGCAGCACAAGGAGAAGCAGAAGCAGAAGAAGATGCATAAGGAGAAGCAGGAGAAGCAGAAGTAGCAGAAGCAGAAGGAGAAGTAGAAGTAGGAGAAGGAGAAGGAAGAGCCGCAGAAGCAATAGGAGAAGCAGAAGGAGAAGAAGAAAGCAGAATGAGAAGAAGAAAGAGAAGGAGTGGAAGCAGAAGAAGCAGGAAAAGAAGAAGCCGATAAAGAGAAGAGATAGAGAGAGAGAGAGAGAGAGAGAGAGAGAGAGAGAGAGAGAAAGGAGAGCATAGAGAGAGTAGAGCAGAGAGTCGAAGCAGAGAGCAGAAACAGAAGAAAAAGATAA
>NW_012299486.1:0-2295 GCF_000151885.1 Dipodomys ordii | reverse complement strand
AGAAAGGACACAGCGGGACACAGCGGGAAAGAGCGGGACACAGCAGGGGACACAGCCGGGGACACAGCGGGACACAGCGGGAAACATCGGGGGACACAGCAGGACACTGCAGGGTACACAGCGGGACACAGCGGGACACAAAGGGACACAGCAGGGACACAGTGGGACACAGTGGGGTACACAGAGGGACACAGCGGGGACACAGCAGGGGCACAGTGGGAAACAGTGGGACACAGCGTGGGGACAAAGCGGGACACACCGGGACACAGCGGGACACAGCCGGGGACACAGCGGAGGACACAGAGCTGCACACAGCGGGAGAGAGTGGAACACAGCACGGACACAGCAGGGACACAGCGGGAAATAGCGGGGACAAAGTGAGGACAGAGCGGGACACAGAGTTTCACAGCGAGGGACACAGCGGGGGACAGTGGGGACACAGCGGGGGACACAACTAGGACACAGCGGGGACACAGCGGGGAAACAGCAGGGGACACAGTGGGACACAGCTGGGGATACAGCGAGGACACAGAGGGGACATAGTGGGACATTGCGGGACACAGTGGGACACAGCGGGGACAGAGAGACATAGCAGTTACACAGCGAGGACACACCAGGGACACAGAGGGACACAGCGGGGACACAGCAGGGACACAGCGGGGGACACAGCGGGGGACACAGCGGGACTCAGCGGGGGACACAGCAAAGAACACAGCGGGACATAGCGGGGGACACAGGGGAACACAGCGGGACACAGCCGGACACAGCTGGGGACACAGCGGGTGACACAGCGGGGGAAACAGCGGGAAACATCGGGGGACACAACGAGGACACAGCAGGACACAGCGGGGGAACACAGCAGGACACAGCAGGGTACACAGAGGCAGACACAGCGGTACACATCGGGAAACAGCGGAGACAGAGCGGGGTCACAGCGGGACACAGCGGGACACAGCGGGGACACAGCAGGACACAGCGGGACACAGCGAGGACACAGAGGGACACAGAGGGACACAGCGGGACACACAGCGGGGGACACAGCGGGACACAGCTGGGGCCACAGCATGGACACAGCGGGTCACAGTGGGGAAATAGTGGGGGACACAGTGGGGGACACAGCGGGATACAGAAGGACACAGCCAGGACACAGCGGGACACAGGAGGACACAGCGGGGACACAGCGGGGACACAGTGGGACACAGCGAGGACACAGAGGGACTCAGAGGTTACACAGCGAGGACACACCAGGGACAAAGCGGGACACAGCGGACACACAGGGGGGACACAGCGGGACACAGAGAGGACACAGCGGGACACAGCGGGGGATAAAGCGGGGGACAGCGGTGACACACCGCCAGACAGCGGGGACACAGCGGGAGACAAAGGGACACAGCGGGGCACACAGCGGGACACAGTGTGGGACACAGCGGGGGTCACAAAGGGACACAGTGGGGGACACAGTGGAACACAGCGAGGACACAGCGGGACACAGCGGGACACAGCGGGACACAGCGGGGACACAGGGGGACACAGCGGGGGACACATGCCGACGAAGCAGGACACAGCGGAACACAGCGGGAAACAGCAGGACACAGCGGGGGACACACCGGGACACAGCGGGGGTCACAGCAAGAACACAGCGGGACACCGGAGGACACAGCGGGGACACAGCGGGGGACACAGCGGGTGACACAGCGGGGGACACAGGGGGTGACAGCGATGACACAGCTGGGGACAGTGTGGACACACCGGGACACAGCGGGGGACAGCGGAGACACAGGGGGGACACAGCGAGACACAGCGGGGGACACAGCGAGGACACAGTGGGGACACAGGGGGGACACAGCGGGACACAGCGGGACAAAACGGGACACAGCCGGACACAGAGGGGGATACAGCGGAGGACAGCAGGGACACCCCTGGGGACAGCAGGGACACAGCAGGACACAGCGGGGGACAGCGGGGACACAGCAGGACACAGCGGGGAAACAGCGGGGACACAGCGGGACACACCGGGGACACAGCGGGGACACAACGGGGACACAGCAGGGACACAACGGGACACAGCGGGGGACATCGGGGACACAGCGGGACACAGCGGGACACAGTGGGACACAGCGGGACACAGCATGGACACAGCGGGTCACAGCAGGGACACAGCCAGGGACACAGCGGGGCTCTGCAGGGGACACAGCGGGGACACAGCGATGGACACAGTGGGGGACACAACGGGTGACACAGCGGGACACATTGGGGTACACAAAGGGACACAGCGGGACACAGTGGGACACAGCG
>NW_012299485.1:0-3738 GCF_000151885.1 Dipodomys ordii | reverse complement strand
GAAGCTGGAAAAGCAGAAGCAGAAGATACAGAACAAGCATAAGAAGCAGAAGCAGAACGAGAAGCAGAAGAATAAGAAGGAGAAAGAGAAGGATTAGGAGTAGGAGGAGCAGAAGCAGAATTAGAAGCAGAAAGAGAAGCAGAAGGAGAAGCAGAAGGAGAAACAGAAGAAGCAGAAGCAGGAGAAGCAGAAGCAGAATGAAAAGCACAAGAAGGAGAAATTGAAGGAGAAGGAGAAGGAGACGGAGAAGCAGAAGCAGAAGTAGGAGAAGCAGAAGAAGGAGAAGCAGGAGAAGCAGAAGCAGAAGAAACAGAAGAAGGAGAAGAGCAGAAGCAGAAGGAGAAACAGAAGCAGAAGGAGAAGCAGAAGAAGCAGAAGCTGAAGCAGAAGAAACTGAAAAAGCAGAAAAAGAAGAAGAAGCAGAAGAAGAACAAGCAGGAAAAGCAGAAGAAGAAGAAGGAGAAGGAGAAAGAGAAGGATTAGGAGTAGGAGAAACAGACGGATAAGCAGAAGCAGAAAGAGAAGGAGAAGGAGAAGGAGAAGTAGGAGAAGCAGAAGAAGCAGGAGCAGGAGAAGCAGAATCAGAATGAAAAGCACAAGAAGGAGAAATTGAAACAGAAGAAGATGTAGAAGGAGAAGCAGAAGCAGAAGTAGAAGCAGAAGGAGAAGTAGAAGAAGGAGAAGGAGAAGGAGTAGCAGAAGGATAAGAATAAAGAGAAATAGAAGGAGAAGCAGGAGAAGCAGAATCTGAAGAAATAGAAGAAGGAGAAGAAGCAGAAGTAGAAAGAGAAGTAGAAACAGAAGGAGAAGCAAAAATAGAAGTAGAAGAAGCTGAAGAAGCAAAAGCAGAACTTAAAGCAGAAGGAGAAGCAGAAGAAGTAGAATCTGGAGAAGAAGAAGGAGAATCAGAAGGAGAAGCAGAAGCAGAAAGAGAAGCAAAAGCAGAAGGAGAAGCAGAAGGAGAAGCAGAAGAAGAAGAAGGAGAAGGAGAAAGAGAAGGATTAGGAGTAGGAGAAATAGAAGGAGAAACAGAAGCAGAAAGAGAAGCAGAAGGAGAAGCAGGAGAAGCAGAAGAAGCAGAAGCAGGAGAAGCAGAAGCAGAATGAAAAGCAGAAGAAGGAGAAATTGAAACAGAAGAAGATGCAGAAGGAGAAGCAGAAGCAGAAGTAGAAGCAGAAGAAGGAGAAGCAGAAGGAGAAGCAGAAGGAGAAACAGAAGGAGAAGCAGGAGAAGCAGAAGCAGGAGAAGCAGAATCAAAAGAAATAGAAGAAGGATAAGAAGCAGAAGCAGAAAGAGAAGCTAGAAACTAGAAGGAGAAGCAGAAATAGAAGCAGAAGAAGCAGAAGCAGAACTTGAAGCAGAAGGAGAAGCAGGAGAAGCAGAAGAAGCAGAATCTGGAGAAGAAGGAGAACCAGAAGGAGAAGCAGAAGCAGAAAGAGAAGCAAAAGCAGAAGGAGAAGCTGAAAGAGAAGCTGAAGAAACAGAAGAAGCAGAAGCAGAAGCAGTAGCAGAAGAAGCTGAAGACGCAGAAGCAGATAGAGAAGCAGAAGGAATAGCTGAATAACGACAAGGAGAAACAGAAGGAGAAGAAGAATGAGAAGCAGAAGGAGAAGCAGGAAAAACAGAAGAAGCAGAAACAGACGGAGAAGCAGAAGAAGGAGAAGCAGAAGCAGAAGAAGAAGCAGAAGGAAAAGCACAAGCAGAAGGAGATGCAGAAGGAGTAGCAGGAGAAGCAGAAGAAGCAGAAGGAGAAGAAGAAGGAGAAGAAGCAGAATCAGAAGAAGCAGAAGAAGTAGAAAGAGAAGCCGACGAAGAGAAGCAGAACGAGAAGCAGGAAAGCAGAAGAAGCAGAGCGGGAGAAGCAGAAGAAGAAGAAACAGAAGAAATAGAAGGAGCAGAAGCAGAAGGAGGAGCAGAAGCAGAAGGAGAAGCAGAAAGAGAAGCAGGAAAAGCAGAAGAAGCAGAAGCAGGAGAAGCAGAAGCAGAAGAAACAGGAGAAGGACAAGAAGCAGAAGCAGAAGCAGAAGCAGAAACAGAAGGAGAAGCAGAAAGAGAAGGACGGGAAGCAGAAGAAGTAGAAGCAGTAGCAGTTGTAGCAGAAGCAGTAGGAAAAGCAGAAGGAAAACTAGAAGAACAAGAAGGAGAAGGAGAAACAGAAGGAGAAGCAGAAGGAGAAGCAGAAAGAGAAGCAGGTAAAGCAGAAGAAGAAGCAGAAGGAGAAGCAGAAAAAGGAGAAGGAGAAGCAGAAGCAGAAGCAGAAGCAGAAGAAGATGCAGAAGGAGAAGCAGAAGAAGCAGAAGCGGAAGGAGAAGCAGGAAAATCAGAAGAAGCAGAAGCAAAAGGAGAAGCAAAAGAAGGAGAAGGAGAAGCAGAGGCAGAAGAAGAAGCATAATGACAAGCACAAGCAGAAGGAGATGCAGAAGGAGAAGCAGGAGAAGCAGAAGAAGCAGAAGCTGAAGGAGAAGCAGAAGTAGGAGAAGGAGAAGGAGGAGAAGCAGAAGCAGAAGGAGAAGCAGAAGCAGAATGAGAAGCAGAAAGAGAAGCAGGAGGAGGACAAGAAGCAGAAGCAGCAGAAGCCGGAAGAGAAAAAGCAGAAACAGAAGCAGAAGGAGAAGCAGAAGCAGAAGGAGAAGCAGCAGAAGAAGTAGAACCAGAAATTCAGGCATGAGAAACAGAAGAAGCAGAAGCAGAAGGAGAAGCAAAAAGAGAAGCAGAAGGGGAAGTAGAAAAAACAGCAGAAGAAGCAGAAAAACAAGCAGGAGAAGCAGAAGCAGGAAGTGAAGTAGAAGCAGAAGAAGCAAAAGAAGAAGAAGAAGAAGAAGCAGTAGAAGCATAAGAAGCAGAAGCAGGAGAAGCAGAACCAGAAGAAAAAGAAGAAGCATAAGAAGCAGAAGCAGAGGGAGAAACAGAAGAAGGAGAAGGAGCAGCAGAAGGTGAAGCAGAAAGGAGATGCAGAAGCAGAAAGAGAAGCAGAAATAGAAGGAGAAGAAGAAGGAGAATTTGGAGAATCAGAAGAAGCAGAAGCAGAAAAGAAGCAGAAGAAGGAGAAGGAGAAGCAGAAGGAGAAGGACAAGCAGGAGAAGCAGAAGAAGCAGAAGCGGGAGAAGAAGAAGAAGAAGAAGAAACAGAAGAAAGAGAAGGATTAGAAGGAGAAGCAGAAGCAGAAGGAGAAGCAGAAAGAGAAGCAGAAGAAGCAGAAGAAGCAGTAGCAGGAGAAGCAGAAGTAGAAGAAACAGAAGAAGCCGAAGAATCAGAAGGAGAACCTGAAGCAGAAGGAGAAGCAGAAGCAGCAGAAGCTGGAAAAGCAGAAGAAACCGAACAAGCAGAAGAAGCAGAAGCAGAACGAAAAGCAGAAGAAGAGGTAGAAAGAGAAGGATTAGGAGTAGGAGGAGCAGAAGCAGAATAAGAAGCAGAAAGAGAAGGAGAAGGAGAAACAGAAGCAGAAGCAGGAGAAGCAGAAGCATAAGCAGAAAGAGAAGCACAAGAAGGAGGAATTGAAGGAGAAGGAGAATGAGACGGAGAAGCAGAAGGAGAAGTAGGAGAAGCAGAAGAAGAAGAAGCAGGAGAAGCAGAAACAGAAGAAACAGAAAAAGCAGAAGAAGCAGAAGAAGAAGCAGCAGGAGAAGCAGAAGAAGAAGAAGGAGAAGGAGAAAGAGAAGGATTAGGAGTAGGAGAAACAGAAGGATAAGCAGAAGCAGAAAGAGAAGGAGAAGGAGAAGCAGGAGAAGAAGAAGAAGC
>NW_012299484.1:0-3739 GCF_000151885.1 Dipodomys ordii | reverse complement strand
AGCAGGTAAAGCAGAAGAAGAAGAAGCAGAGGGAGAATCAGAATGAGAAGCAGAAGAAGGAGAAGGAGAAGCAGAAGCAGAAGAAGATGCAGAAGGAGAAGCAGGAGAAGCAGAAGAAGCAGAAGGAGAAGCAGGAAAAGCAGAAGAAGCATAAGCAAAAGGAGAAGCAAAATAAGGAGAAGGAGAAGCAGAAGAAGATGAAGAAGCATAAGGACAAGCACAAGCAGAAGAAGATGCAGAAGGAGAAGCAGGAGAAGCAGAAGATGAAAGAGAAGCAGAAGTAGGAGAAGGAGAAGGAGGAGAAGTAGAAGCAGAAGGACAAGTAGAAGCGGAATGAGAAGCAGAAAGAGAAGCAGGAGAAGCACAAGAACCAGAAGCAGGAGAAGCCGAAAGAGAAGAAGCAGAAGAAGCAGAAACAGAAGCAGAAGTAGAAGCAGAAGCAGAAGGAGAGGCAGCAGAAGAAGTAGAACCAGAAATTCAGGCAGGAGAAACAGAAGAAGCAGAAGCAGAAAGAGAAGCAAAAAGAGAAGCAGAAGGAGAAGTAGAAGAAGCAGCAGAAGGAGAAGCAGCAGAAGAAGCAGAAAAACAAGCAGGAGAAGCCGAAGCAGAAAGAGAAGTAGAAGCAGAAGAAGCAGAGGCAGAAGAAGAAGCAGTAGAAGCATAAGAAGCAGAAGCAGGAGAAGCAGAAGCAGAATACAAAGAAGAAGAATAAGAAGCAGAAGCAGAAGCAGAGGGAAAAACAGAAGGAGGAGAAGGAGCAGCAGAATGTGAAGCAGAAGGAGATTGAGAAGCAGAAAGAGAAGCAGAAACAGAAGGAGAATAAGAAGGATTAGTTGGAGAATCAGAAGAAGCAGAAGCAGAAAGAGAAGCAGAAGGAGAAGCAGAATGAGGAGAAGGAGAAGGAGAAGCCGAAAGAGAAGAGGAAGGAGAAGCAGGAGAAGCAGAAGCAGGAGAACCAGAAGCAAAAGAAACAGAAGAAGGAGAAGAAGCAGAAGCAGAAGGAGTAGCAGAAACAGAAGTAAAGCAGAAAGAGAAGCAGGAGAAGCAGCAGCAGGAGAAGCAGAAACAGAAGAAGCCGAAGAAGCAGAAGCAGAACCTGAAGAAGAAGGAGAAGCAGGAGAAGCAGAAGAAGCAGAATCTGGAGAAGAAGAAGGAGAACCAGAAGGAGAAGCAGAAGCAGATAGAGAAGCAAAAGCAGAAGCAAAAGCAGAAGGAGAAGCAAAAGAAACAGAAGAAGCAGAGGCAGTAGCAGAAGAAGCAGAAGATGCATATGCAGAAGGAGAAGCACAAGGAAAAGCAGAAGAACGAGAAGGAGAAGGAGAAACAGAAGGAGAAGCAGAAAGAGAAGCAGAAGAAGGAGCAGGAGACGGAAAAGCAGTAGGAGAAGCAGAAAGAGCAGCAGAAGGAGAAGCAGGAGATGTAGAAACAGGAGAAGCAGAAGTAGAAGTATCAGGAGAAAGACAAGAAGCAGAAGTCGAAGGAGAAGCAGAAACAGAAGGAGAAGCAGAAAGAGAAGGAGGGGAAGCAGAAGAAGCAGAAGCAGGAGAAGCAGAAGCATAAGAATCCGAAGAAGTAGAAGCAGAACCTGAAGCAGAAGGAGATGCTGGAGAAGCAGAAGAAGCAGAATCTGGAGAAGCAGAATGAGAAGCAGAAGCAGAAAGAGAATCAAAAGCATAAGGAGAAGCAGAAGAAACAGAAGAAGTAGAAGCAGTAGCAGTTGTAGCTGAAGTAGAAGGAGAAGCCGAAGGAAAAGCAGAAGAAAAAGAAGGAGAAGGAGAAACAGAAGGAGAAGCAGAAGGAGAAGCAGAAAGAGAAGCAGGTAAAGCAGAAGAAGAAGAAGCAGAGGGACAATCAGAAGGAGAAGCAGAAGAAGGAGAAGGAGATGCAGAAACAGGAGAAGCAGAAGCAGAAGAAACAGGAGAAAGACAAGAAGCAGAAGCAGAAGGAGAAGCATAATCTGAAGCAGGAGAAACAGAAGAAGCACAATCTGAAGCAGAAGCAGAAGAAACAGAAATAGTAGAATAAGCAGAAGCAGCAGGAGAAGCAGAAGAAGAAGACGGAGAAGGCGACGGAGAAGGATTAGGAGTAGGAGAAGCAAAAGGATAAGCAGAAGCAGAAAGAGACGCAGAAGGAAAAGCAGCAGGAAAAGTAGGAGAAGCAGAAGCAGGAGAAGCAGAAGAAACAGAAGACGCAGAAGCAGAATGAGAAGCAGAAGGAGAAGCAGAAAGAGAAGCAGGTAAAGCAGAAGAAGAAGAAGCAGAAGGAGAATCAGAAGGAGAAGCAGAAGAAGGAGAAGGAGAAGCAGAAGCAGAAGAAGCAGCAGAAGGAGAAGCAGGAGAAGCAGAAGATGCAGAAGCAGAAGGAGAAGCAGGAAAAGCAGAAGAAGCCGAAGCAAAAGAAGGAGAAGGAGAAGCAGAACCAGAAGAAGGAACATAAGGACAAGCACAAGCAGAAGGAGATGCAGAAGGAGAAGCAGGAGAAGCAGAAGAAGCAGAAGTTGAAGGAGAAGTAGAAGTAGGAGAAGGAGAATGAGGAGAAGCAGAAGCAGAAGGGGAAGCAGACGCGGAATGAGAAGCAAAAGAGAAGCAGGAGAAGCACAAGAAGCAGAAGCAGGAGAAGCCGAAAGAGAAGAAGCAGAAGAAGCACTAGCAGAAGCAGAAGGAGAAGCAGAAGCAGAAAGAGAAGCAGCAGAAGAAGTAGAACCAGAAATTCAGGCAGGAGAAACAGAAGAAGCAGAAGCAGAAAGAGAAGCAAAAAGAGAAGCAGAAGGAGAAGTAGAAGAAGCAGCAGAAGGAGAAGCAACACAACAAGCAGAAAAACAAGCAGGAGAAGCAGAAGCAGAAAGAGAAGTACAAGCAGAAGAAGCAGAAAAAGCAGAAGCAGAAGAAGAACCAGTAGAAGCATAAGAAGCAGAAGCAGGAGAAGCAGAAGCAGAAGAACAAGTAGAAACATAAGAAGCAGAAGCAGAAGCAGAGGGAGAAACAGAAGAAGGAGAAGGAGCAGCAGAAGGTGAAGCAGAAAGAGATGGAGAAGCAGAAAGAGAAGCAGAAACAGAAGGAGAAGAAGAAGGATTAGTTGGAGAATCAGAAGAAGCAGAAGCAGAAAGAGAAGCAGAAGAAGGAGAAGGAGAAGCAGAAGCATAGGAAAGGAAGGAGAAGCAGAAGCGGGAGAAGCAAAGAAGAAGAAGAAACAGAAGAAGGGGAAGGAGCAGAAGGAGAAGCAGAAACAGAAGGAGAAGCAGAAAGAGAAGGAGAAGAAGCAGTAGCAGGAGAAGGAGAAGCAGAAAGAGAAGCAAAAGAAGCAGAAGAAGCAGTAGCAGGAGAAGGAGAAGCAGAAGAAACAGAAGAAGCCGAAGAATCAGAAGGAGAACCTGAAGCAGAAGGAGAAGCAGAAGCTGGAAAAGCAGAAGCAGAAGAAACCGAACTAGCAGAAGAAGCAGAAGCAGAACGAGAAGCAGAAGAAGAAGGAGAAAGAGAAGGATTAGGAGTAGGAGGAGCAGAAGCAGAATAAGAAGCAGAAAGAGAAGCAGAAGAAGAAGCAGAAGGAGAAACAGAAGAAGCAGAAGCAGGAGAAGCAGAAGCAGAATGAGATGCACAAGAAGGAGAAATTGATGGAGAAGGAGAAGGAGACGGAGAAGCAGAAGGAGAAGTAGGAGAAGCAGAAGATGATGAAGCAGGAGAAGCAGAAACAGAAGAATGAGAAGGAGAAGAGCAGAAGCAGAAGGAGAAGCAGAAGCTGA
>NW_012299483.1:0-3739 GCF_000151885.1 Dipodomys ordii | reverse complement strand
CAGCGAGGACACAGCGGGACACAGCAGGGACACAGATTGGTACTCAGCGGGGGACACAGATAGGGACAAAGGGGGACACCACGGGACACAGTGGGACACAGCGGGACAAAGCAGGGACACTGCGGGCACACAGCGGGACAAAGCAGGGGACACAGCGGGAAACAGTGGGGGATAGAGCCGGACAACGCGGGGGACAGAGCGGGGGACACTGCAGGACTCAGCAAGGACACAGCGGGACACAGAAGAACACATCGGGGACAGAGCGGGACACAGCGTGACACAGCGGGACACAGCGGGAGACACAGCGGTACACAACGGGGGACACAGCGAGGACACAGCGGGACAGAACGGGGGATACAGCGAAGACACAGCGGGACACAGCGGGAAACAGCGGGGGACACAGCAGGGACACAGCGGAACACAGCGTGGGACACAGCGGGGGACACAGCGGAGGACAGAGTGGGGGACACAGGGGGACACAGCGGTGAACACAGCGAGGACACAGCGGGACCCAGCGGGACACAGCGTCGAAACAGAGATGACACAGGGGAACACAGCGCGGTACAGAGCTGGGATACAACGGGACACAGTGGGGGACACAGCGGGACACAGCAAGACACAGTGGGGTCACAGCAGTGGACACAGCGGGACACAGAAGGGGAAACATCGGGACACAGCGGGGGACACAGCGGGGAAACAGCGGAACACAGCGGGGGAAACAGCGGGACACAACGGGGGACACAGCGGGACACAGCAAGACAGAGCGGGGTCACAGCAGTGAACACAGCGGGACACAGCAGGGGACACATCGGGACACAGCAGGGGACACATCGGGACACAGCGGGGGACACAGCGGGGACACAGCGGGACACAGCGGGACACAGCGTCGAATCAGAGATGACACAGGGGACACAGCGCGGTACAGAGCTGGGATACAACGGGACACAGTGGGGGACACAGCGGGACACAGCAGGACACAGCATGACACAGGGGTACAGAGCGGGGGATAGAGCGGGACACACGGGGACACAGCGGGGACACAGGAAGGACACAGTGGGACACAGCGGGGATAACAGCCCGACACAGCGGGGGAAAAAGCGGGACACAGCAAGGCACAGCGGGGTCACAGCAGTGGACAGAGCGGGACACAGCAGGGGACCCAGCGGGACACAGTGGGGGACACAGCAGTGACACAGCGAAACACAGCGGGGGACACAGTGAGGACACAGTGAGACACAGCCTGGGACAAAGCCGAAGACAGCGGGGGACACAGCGAGGACACAGCGGGACACAGCAGGGACACAGATGGGACTCAGCGGGTGACACAGCTGGGGACAAAGCGGGACACTACGAGAAACAGTGGGACATAGCCAGACAAAGCGGGGACACTGCGGGCACACAGCAGGACACAGTGGGGGATACAGCCAGACAAAGCGGGGGAAAGAGCGGGGGACACTGCAGGACTCAGGGGGGACACAGCGGGACACACCGGGACACATCGGGGACAGAGCGGGACATAGCATGACACAGTCGGACACAGAGGGGGACACACTGGGACACAACGGGGGACACAGTGAGGATACAGCGGGACAGAGCGGGGGATACAGCGAGGACACAGCGGGACACAGCGGCACACAGCGGGGGACACAGAAGGACACAGCGGGGGACACAGCAAGGGACACAGCGGAGGACAGAGTGGGGGACACAGTGGGACACAGCGGGGAACACAGCGAAGACACAGCGGGACCCAGCGGGACACAGCGTCGAAACAGAGACGACACAGGGGGACACAGCGAGGTACAGAGCTGGGACACAACGGGACACAGTGGGGGACACAGCAGGACAGAGCGGGACACAGCAGGACACAGGGGGACAGAGCGGGGGATATAGCGGGACACACGGGGACACAGCGGGGACACAGCGGGACACAGCGGGGACATAGCGGGACACAGCGGGAAACAGCGGTCACAGTGGGGGACACAGCGAGGACACAGTGGGACACAGCGGGGGACACAGCGGGACACAGCGGGGGACACAGCGGGACACAGCGGGGGACACAGCGGGACACAGCAAGACACAGCGGGGTCACAGCAATGGACACAGCGGGACACAGCAGGGGACACATCGGGACACAGCGGAGGACACAGCAGGACACAGCGGGGGACATAGCAGGGGACACATCAGGACACAATGGAGGACACAGCGGGACACAGCGGGAACACAGCTGGACACAGCGGGGTACACAGCGGGACACAATGGGGACACAGCGGGGACACAGCCGGTACACAAGGTGGACCCAGCGGGACACAGCGGGACACAGTGTGGACAAAGCTTGAGACCCAGCGGGGGACAGAGCGGGAGACAGCGGGGGACACAGCGGGACACAGCGGGGGACACAGCGGGACGCAGCGTGGGACACAGCAAGGAATACATCGGGACAGAGCGGGACACATGGGGGACAGAGCGGGACACAGCGTGACACAGTCGGACACAGCGGGGGACACAGCGGGACACAACGGGGGACACAGTGAGGACACAGCGGGACAGAGCGGGGACACAGCTGGACACAGAGGGGTACAAGCAGGACACAGCAGGGACACAGCGGGACACATCGGGGACACAACTGGCCACAGCAGGGACACAGCATTGATCACAGCGGGACACAGCGGGGGACACAGCCGGACACAGCGGTGGACACAGCAGGGGACACAGCGGGACACAGTGGGGACACAGCTGGACACTGTGGGGGACACAGCGGGACACAGCGGGGGACACAGCGGGAAACAGCGTGGTACACAACGGGACACAGCGGGGTACACAGCGGGGGAAACAACGGGACACAGCGGGGGACACAGAGGGAAACAGAGGGACACAACTAGAACAACGCGGGGGACATAGCGGGGACACAGCTGGGGACACAGCGGGACACAGCGGGGAATACAGCGGGACACAGCGGCGGACACAGGGGTGACAAAGCGGGACACAACAGGTGACACAGCAAAGGACACAGCGGGACACAGCGGGGTCACAGCGGGACTCAGCGGGGCACACAGCGGGACACAGCGGGACACAGCTGGACACAGCGGGGACACAGCAGGGACACAGCAGGGTACAAAGCGGAACACAGCGGGACACAGTGGGGGACACAGCGGGACACAGCGGGAAACACAGCGGGGGACACAGCGGGACACAGCGGGGAACACAGCGAGGACACAGCGGGACACAGCCTCGGTACAGCGGGGACACAGCGGGACACAGTGAGGTACACAGCTGGGGACACAACGGGACAAAGGGGGGACACAGCGGGACACAGCGGGGACAAAGAATGAGACACAGCGGGGGACAGAGCAGGAGACAGCGGGGGACACAGCAGGGGACACAGCGGGACACAGTGGTGGACACAGCGGGACAGAGCGGGGACACAGCTGGACACAGCGGGGTACACACCGTGACACAGCGGGGACACAGCGGGGGACACAGCGGGACTCAGAGGGGGACACAGAGGGGTACACAGCGGGATACAGCGGGGAACACAGCGAGGACACAGCGGGACACAGCGGGGGACACAGCGGGACACAGCGGGGGATATAGGGAGGACACAGTGGGACACCGCGGGGACACCGTGGGTACTCACTGGGGGACACAGCGGAGGACAAAGCGGGACACCCCGGGACACAGCTGGGACACTTCAGGAACATAGCGGGACACAGCAGGGTATACAGCGGGACACAGTGGGACA
>NW_012299482.1:0-3740 GCF_000151885.1 Dipodomys ordii | reverse complement strand
GATTCTGCTTCTGCTTCTTCGGCTTCTCCTGTTTCTTCTGCTTCTGCTTCTCCTGTTTCTTCTGTTTCTCTTTCTGCTTCTCCTTCTGCGTCTCTTTCTCCTTCTGCTTCTTCTTCTGCTCTTCTCCTTCTTCTGTTTCTTTTGCTTCTGTTTCTTCTGCTTCTTCTTCTTCTGTTTCTTCTGATTCTACTTCTGCTTCTCCTTCTCCTCTTTCTGCTTCTACTTCTGCTTCTTCTGATTCTCCTGTTTCTCGTTCTTCTTCTCCTTCTGTTTCTGCTTCTCTTTCTGCTTCAACTTTTCCTTCTGCTGCTCCTTCTCCTTCTCCTTCTTCTGCTTCTCCCACTGCTTCTGCTTCTGCTTTTTTTGCTTATTCTTTTTTTCTGCTTCTGCTTCTCCTGCTGCTGCTTCTTCTGCTTATACTGCTTCTCCTTATGCTTCTCTTTATGCTTCTTCTTCTTCTTCTTTGTCTTCTTCTTCCTCTTCTTCTTCTTCTTCTTCTTTTTCTTCTTCTCTTTCTTCTTCTTCTTCTTCTGCTGCTGTTGCTGCTTCTTCTTCTGTTTCTTCTGCTTCTGCTTTTCCTGCTTCTTCTGCTTCTAATGCTTCTCTTTCTGCTTCTCATTCTGCTTCTGCTTCTCCTTCTGCTTCTCCTATTGCTTCTGCTGCCCTTCCTTCTCCTTCTTCTTCTCCTACTTCTGATTCTCCTTCTGCTTCTCCTTCTTCTGCTTCTCCTGCTTCTCCTTCTGCATCTTCTTCTGCTTCTCCTTCTGCTACTTCTTCTGCTTCTGCTTCTCCTTCTTCTGCTTCTCCTTCTGTTTCTCCTTCTGCTTCTCCTTCTGCTGCTCCTACTTCTTCTTCCTCTGATTCTGCTTCTTATGCTTATTCCTTTTCTTCTTCTGCTTCTCCTGCTTCTGCTTCTTCTGCTTCTACTGCTTCTCCTTATGCTTCTCCTTATGCTTCTCCTTATGCTTCTCCTTCTCCTTCTTCTTCTTCTTCTTCTTCTTCTTCTTCTTCTTCTTCTTCTTCTTCTTCTGCTTCTTCTTCTTCTTCTTCTTCTTCTTCTCTTTCTTCTGCTTCTGCTTTTCCTGCTTCTTCTGCTTCTACTGCTTCTCTTTCTGCTTCTCATTCGTTTTCTGCTTCTCTTTCTGCTTCTCCTATTGCTTCTGCTGCTCTTCTTTCTCCTTCTCCTGCTTCTACTTCTTCTTCTGCTTCTGCTTCTTCTGCTTCTCCTGCTTCTCCTTCTGCATCTCCTTCTGCTTGTGCTTGTCCTTATGTTTCTTCTTCTGCTTCTGCTTCTCCTTCTGCTTCTTCTGCTTCTCCTTCTGATTCTCTTTCTGCTTCTCCTTCTGTTTTTCCTTCTCCTTCTCGTTCTTCTGCTTTTCCTTCTGCTTCTCCTACTGCTGCAACTGCTACTGCTTCTGTTCTTCTGTTTCTTCTGCTTCTCCTTCTGCTTTTGATTCTCTTTCCGCTTCTGCTTCTCATTCTGCTTCTCCAGATACTGCTTCTTCTGCTTCTCCTTCTGCTTCAGGTTCTGCTTCTGCTTCTGCTTCTTGTCCTTCTCCTGTTTCTTCTGCTTCTGCTTCTCCTGTTTCTGCATCTCCTGCTTATCCTTCTGCTGCTCTTTCTGCTTCTCCTGCTGCTTTTCCTTCTGTTGCTCTTTCTTCTGCTTCCCTTTCTGCTTCTCCTTCTGTTTCTCCTTCTCCTTCTCGTTCTTCTGCTTTTCCTTCTGCTTCTCCTTCTGTTTCTGCATCTTCTGCTTCTTCTGCTACTGCCTCTGCTTCTTCTGTTTCTTCTGCTTCCCCTTCTGCTTCTCCTTCTGCTTTTGCTTCTCTTTCTGCTTCTGCTTCTCCTTCTGCTTCTCCAGATTCTGCTTCTTCTGCTTCTCCTGCTTCTCCTTCTGCTTCAGGTTCTGCTTCTGCTTCTTCGGCTTCTTCTGCTTCTGCTTCTCCTGCTGCTGCTTCTTCTGCTTCTCCTGCTTCTCTTTCTGCTTTTCCTTCTGTTTCTGCTTCTCCTTCTGCTTCTGCTTCTTCTCCTTCCTATGTTTCTTCTGCTTCTGCTTCTCCTGCTTCTGCTTCTCCTGCTTCTCGTTGTGCTTCTCTTTGTGCTTCTCTTTCTGCTTCTCCTTCTCCTTCTTCTTCTTCTGCTTCTCCTTTTGCTTCTGCTTCTGCTTCTGCTTCAATTTCTCCTTCTGCTTCTCATTCTGCTTCTGCGTCTTCTGTTTATTCTGCTTCTCCTGCTTCTGCTTCTCCTGCTTCTCCTACTTCTCGTGCTGCTTCTACTTCTGCGTCTCTTTCTGCTTCTGCTTTTCCTTTTGCTTCTCCTACTCCTAATCTTTCTCTTTCGCCTTCTCCTTCTCCTTCTTCTGCTTCTCCTGCTTCTCCTTCTACTTCTCCGTCTCATTCTCCTTCTCCTTCAATTCCTCCTTCTTGTGCTTCTGTTTCTGCTTCTGCTTCTGCTTCTCCTGCTTCTGCTTCTGTTTCTCCTTCTGCTTCTCCTTCTGCTTCTCTTTCTGCTTCTTATTCTGCTTCTGCTCCTCCTACTCCTAATCCTTCTCTTTCTCCCTCTTCTTCTGCTTCTCGTTCTGCTTCTGCTTCTTCTGCTTGTTCGGTTTCTTCTGCTTCTGCTTTTCCAGCTTCTGCTGCTTCTGCTTCTCCTTCTGCTTCAGGTTCTCCTTCTGATTCTTCGGCTTCTTCTGTTTCTTCTGCTTCTGCTTCTCCTGCTACTGCTTCTTCTGCTTCTCTTTCTGCTTCTCCTTCTGCTTTTGCTTCTCCTTCTGTTCCATCTCCTTCTTCTGTTTCTTCTTCTTCTTCTGCTTCTCCCGCTTGTGCTTCTTCTGCTTCTCCTGCTTGTCCTTCTCCTTCTGCTTCTCCTTCTCCTTCTTCTGCTTCTGCTTCTTCTGATTCTCCAACTTCTCCTTCTTCTTCTCCTTCTATTTCTGCTTCTCTTTCTGCTTCTGCATCTCCTTCTGCTTCACCTTCTGCTACTCCTTCTCTTTCTTCTCTTTCTCCCTCTGCTTCTGCTTCTTATGCTTCTTCCTTTTCTTCTGGTTCTGCTTCTCCTGCTTCTGCTTCTTATGCTTCTACTGCTTCTTCTTCTGCTTCTTCTGCTTCTACTTCTCTTTGTGCTTCTGCTTCTCCTGCTTGTTTTTCTGCTTCTTCTGCTGCTTTTTCTACTTCTCCTTCTGCTTCTCTTTTGCTTCTCCTTCTGCTTCTGCTTCTTCTGTTTCTGCTCCCTGAATTTCTGGTTCTACTTCTTCTGCTGCTTCTCCTTCTGCTTCTGCTTCTCCTTCTGCTTCTGTTTCTGCTTCTTCTCTTTCGGCTTCTCCTGCTTCTGCTTCTTGTCCTCCTCCTG
Source organism: Dipodomys ordii (assembly GCF_000151885.1). Classification (NCBI taxonomy): domain Eukaryota; kingdom Metazoa; phylum Chordata; class Mammalia; order Rodentia; family Heteromyidae; genus Dipodomys; species Dipodomys ordii. The sequence continues at coordinate 392 of NW_012299482.1, read as the reverse complement.
CTTCTCTTTCTGCTTTTCATTCTGCTTCTGCTTCTCCTTCTGCTTCTGCTTCTCCTCCTTCTCCTTCTCCTACTTCTGCTTCTCCTTCAGCTTCTGCTTCTTCTGCTTCTCCTGCTTCTACTTCAGCATCTCCTTCTGCTTGTGCTGGTCCCTTATGCTTCTTCTTCTGCCTCTGCTTCTCCTTCTCCTTCTTTTGCTTCTCCTTTTGCTTCTGCATCATCTGCTTTTCCTGCTTCTCCTTCAACATCAGCTTCAAAAGCATCACATTCAGCATCTTCTTCTGCTTCTACTTCTCCATCACCTTCAAAAAAATATCCTTTATAATTCTCAACAAAATCTTCACAGAATAACATGCCTAGCATATGCATAATCCATTCAAGCATCTAATATCA
>NW_012299481.1:0-3740 GCF_000151885.1 Dipodomys ordii | reverse complement strand
TGCGGGACTCAGCGGGGACACAGCGGGGACACAGCGGGACACAGCAGGACACAGCGGGGGACACAGCAGGACACAGCGAGGGACACAGCGGGACACAATGGGGACACAGAGGGGACTCAGCAGGGGACATAGCGGGGGACAAATCGGGACACCACAGGACACAGTGGGACACAGCGCGACACAGCGGGGACACTGCGGGGACACAGCGGGACAAAGCGGGGGACCCAGCGGGACACAGCGGGACCCAGCAGGACCCAGCGGGGAAACAGCGGGGACACAATGGGACACAGCGAGGACACAGCGGGACACAGTGGGGGACACAGTGGGACACAGCAAGGCACAATGGGGTCACAGCAGTGGACACAGCGGGACACAGCGGGGGACACAGCCAGACACAGAAGGGGACACAGCGGGACACAGTGTGGGACACAGCAGGGGACACATTGGGACACAGTGGGGGACACAGCGGGACACAGCGGGGACACAGCTGGACACAGTGGGGTACAAAGCCGGACACAGCAAGGCACAATGGGGTCACAGCAGTGGACACAGCCGGACAAAGCGGGGCACAGAGCGGGACAGAGAGGGGATACAGCAGGTGCCACAGAGGGACACAGCGGGACACAGCGGGACACAGCGGGGGACACAGCGAGGACACATTGGGACACAGCGGGTACACAGCGGGACTCAGCGGGGGACACAGCAGGACACAGCGGGACACAGTGCGACACAGTGGGGCACAGCAGGGACACAGCGAGTGACACAGCAGGGGACACAGCGGGACACCGCAGGGGACACAGGGAGGATACAGCGGGACACAGCAGGGGACACAGCGGAACCCAGCAAGGGACACAGCGGGGGACACAGGGGGACACAGCGGGGTACACAAAGAGGACCCAGCGGGACCCAGCGGGACATAGCTTCGATACAGCGGGGACACAGCGGGACACAGCGGGGTACACAGCTGGGGACACAACGGGACATAGTGGGGGACATAGCGGGATACAGCGGGACACAGCGGGACACAGCGGGGCACAGTTGGGACAAAGTGGGCGACACAGGGGGAACAGAGCAGGACACAGCAGGGGACACATAGAGAACACAGCGGGACATAGCGTCAATAGAGCGGGGACAGAGCGGGACACAGCGGTGACACAGCGGGTCTCAGCGTGGGACACTGCGGGACCCAGCGGGGACACAGCAAGGACACAGCGGGGGACACAGCGGGACACAGCGGGGGACACAGCGAGGGACACAGCGGGGGACACAGCGGGACACAGTGGGAAACACAGAGAGGACACAGCAGGACCCAGCGGGACACAGCGTCGATACAGCGGGGACACAGCGGGACACAGCGGGGTCACTGTGGGACACAGTGGGGGACAAAGCGGGACACAGCGGGACACAGCGGGGACGCAGCGGGACACAGCGGGACACAGCGGGGGACACAGCAGGACACAGAGGGGGACACAATGGGGGAAACAGCTGGACACAGCGGGGAACACAGCGAGGACACAGTGGGACCCAGCGGGACACAGCGTCGATACAGCGGAGACACAGCGTTACACAGCATGGTACAAAGCTGTGGACACAATGGGACACAGTGGGGGCACAGCGGGACACATCGGGATGCAGTGGGACACAGCGGGGACAAAGCGTGAGACACAGCAGGGGACAGAGCTGGAGACAGCGGGGGACACAGCGGGGACACAGCGGGGACACTGCGGGAACATAGTGGGACACTGCGGGGCACACAGCGGGACACAGCGGGATAAAGCTTGGGACACAGCGGGAACACAGCAGGACACAGCGGGGGACACAGCGAGGACACAGCGGGACACAGCGGGACACAGCGTGGGACAAAGCGGGAGACAGCAGGGGACACAGCGAGGACACAGCAGGAGACAGCGTCGACACATAGAGGACTCAGCGGGGGACACAGTGGGGGACAGATTGGGACACAGCGGGACACTGCGGGGCACAGCGGGGGACACAGCGGGGGACACAGCGGGACACAGCAGGGGACCCAGCGGGACACAGCGGGACACTGCGGGGCACAGCGGGGGATACAGCGGGACACAGCGGGATACACAGGGAGGACACAGCTTAACACAGCATGGGACAAAGCAGGGACACAGCGGGACACAGCGAGACACAGCGGGACACAGCGGGGACCCAGCAGTGGACACAGCGGGACACAGCGGGGGACAAAGCGGGACACCACGGAACACAGCAGGACACAGCGTGAAACAGCGGTGAACCTGCGGGGACACAGCGGGACACAGTGGGGGACACAGCGGGACCCAGCGGGACACATCGGGGGACACAGCGCGACACAGCAGGGACACAGCGGGGACACAGCGGGACACAGCAGGTCACAGTGGGGGACACAGCGGGACACAGCGGGACACAGCGGGGGACACAGCAGGGACACAGTGGGACACAGTAGGACACAGCGTGGGACAAAGCGGGAGACAGCAGAGGACACAGCGAGGACACAGCTGGACACAGCGGGGACACAGAGGGGACTCAGCAGGGGACATAGAGGGAAAAAAGCGGGACACCACGGGACACAGTAGGAAACAGCGGGACACAGCGGGGACACTGCGGGACACAGCCGGGGGACACAGCGGTGGACAGCGGGGGACAGAGAATGGACACAGCGGGACACAGAGGGGACACGGCTGGACACAGAAGGGTACACAGCGGGACACAGCGGACACACAGCGGGGACAGAGCTGGACACAGAGGGACACAGAAGGGACAGAGCGTGACACAGCTGGACACTGAGGGACACAGAGCGAGGACACAGCCGGACACAGCGAAACACAGCGTGACACAGTGGGGACACAGCAGGGGACACAGCTGGACACAGCGGGGGACACAGCGGGGACACAGAGGGGTACACAGCAGGGACAAAGTGGGACACAGCGGGGGACACAGCGAGGACACAGCGGGACACAGCGGTGACAAAGCGGGACACAGCTGGGGACACAGCAAGGAAACAGCGGGACACAGCAGTGACAAAGCGGGACACAGCGGGGGACACAGCGGTGACACAGCGGGACTCAGCGGGGGACACAGCGGGGGACACAGCGGGACACAGCGGGACACAGCGGGGGACACAGCGAGGGACACAGCGGGGGACACAGCGGGACACATTGGGGAACACAAAGAGGACACAGCAGGACCCAGCGGGACTCAGCGTCGACACAGCGGGGAAACAGCGGGACACAGCGGGGTCACTGCGGGACACAGTGGGGGACAAAGCGGGACACAGCGGGACACAGCGGGTACTCATCGGGACACATTTGGACACGGCGGGGGACTCAGCAGGACACATAGGGGGACACAGTGGGGGAAACACCTGGACACAGCGGGGAACACAGCGAGGACACAGTGGGACCCAGCGGGACACAGCGTCAATACAGCGGAGACACAGCGTTACACAGCACGGTACAAAGCTGTGGACACAACGGGACACAGTGGGGGCACAGTGGGGGCACAGTGTGACACAGTGGGACTCAGTGGGACACAGCGGGGACAAAGCGTGAGACTCAGCATGGGACAGAGCTGGAGACAGCGGGGACACAGCGGGGACACAGTGGGACTCAGCGAGGACACAGCGGGACAGAGCGGGATCTTGCAAGGCACAGCGGGTGACCTAGGAGGGACACGCGGGGTGACACAGCGAGGACTAGAGGGACACAGAGGTGGACTCATTGAAGGACACCGGCCGG
>NW_012299480.1:0-3740 GCF_000151885.1 Dipodomys ordii | reverse complement strand
GCTTTGTCCCCCGCTGTGTCCCCCGCTGAGTCCCTCTGTGTGCCCGCTGTGTCCCGCTGTGTACTGCTGTGTCCCCCGCTGAGTACCACTGTGTCCCCGCTGTGTCCCCGCTGTGTCCCAATGTGTCCCCAGCTGTGTCCCGCTGGGTCTACTGCTGTGTTCCTGCTCTGTCCCGCTGTATCCCGCTGTGTCCCCCTGTGTCCTCACTGTGTCCCACGCTGTGTTCCCCTGAGTCCTTGCTGTGTCCTCCGATGTGCCCCGTTGTGTCCCCAACTGTGTACCCCGCTGTGGCCCACTCTGTCCCCGCTGTATCGATTCTGTGTCCCGCTGGGTCCCGCTGTGTCCTCGCTGTGTCCACCGCTGTGTCCTGCTGTGTCCACCGCTGTGTCCCGCTGTGTCCCCGCTCTGTCCCGCTGTGTCCACCGCTGTGTCCCGCTGTGTCCACCGCTGTGTCCCGCTGTTTCCCCCGCTGTGTCCCGCTGTGTCCCCCGCTCTGTCCCCCTGTGTCCACCGCTGTGTCCCGCCGTTTCCCCCGCTGTGTCCCGCTGTGTCCTCGCTGTGTCCCCCGCTGTCTCACTCTCTGTCCCCCACTGTGTCTCACGCTTAGCCCGGCTGTGTCCCACTGTGTCCCGCTCTGTCCCTGCTGTGTCCCGCTGTGTCCTGCTGTGTCCTCGCTGTGTCCCCCGCTGTCTCCCACTCTGTCCCCCACTGTGTCTCACGATTTGTCCTCGCTGTGTCCCACTGTGTCCCGCTCTGTCCCGCTGTGCCCCCACTGTGTCCCCTTGTGTCCACAGATTTGTACCACACTGTGTAACGCTGTATCCCCGCTGTATCGACGCTGGGTCCCGCTGGGTCCCGCTGTGTCCTCGCTGTGTTCCCTGCTGTGTCCCGCTGTGTCCCCCGGTGTGTCCCCCGCTGTTTTCCTGTCTGTGTCCCCGCTGTGTCCCGCTGTGTCCTCGCTGGGCCCCCCGCTGTTTCCCGCTGGGTCCCCCGCTGTGTCCCTCTGTATCCCGATGTGTCCCCTGCTCTGTACCCTGCTTTGTCCCGCTGTGTCCGCCGCTGTGTCCCGCTGTGTCCCCCGCTGTGTCCAGCTGTGTCTTCGCTGTGTCCCGCTCTGTCTCCCCCTTGTCCCTGCTGTGTCCCGCTCTGTCCCGTGGTGTCCCGCTTTGTCCCCCGCTGTGTCCCCCGCTGAGTCCCCGCTGTGTCCCCGCTGTGTCCCGCTGTGTACTGCTGTGGCCCCCGCTGAGTACCGCTGTGTCCCCGCTGTGTCCCCGCTGTGTCCCAATGTGTCCCCGGCTGTGTCCCGCTGTGTCTACTGCTGTGTTCCTGCTCTGTCCCGCTGTGTCCCGCTCTGTCCGCCTGTGTCCTCACTGTGTCCCACGCTGTGTTCCGCTGAGTCCTTGCTGTGTCCTCCGATGTGCCTCGTTGTGTCCCCAACTGTGTACCCCGCTGTGGCCCACTCTGTCCCCACTGTATCGACCCTGTGTCCCGCTAGGTTCTGCTGTGTCCTCGCTGTGTCCACCACTGTTTCCCGCTCTGTCCCCCTCTGTGTCTCACGCTTTGTCCCCGCTGTGTCCCACTGTGTTCTGCTGTGTCCCGCTGTGCCCCCACTGTGTCCCGTTGTGTCCACAGCTGTGTACCCTGCTGTGTAACGCTGTGTCCCCGCTGTATCGACGCTGTGTCCCGCTGGGTCCTGCTGTGTCCTTGCTGTGTTCCCCGCTGTGTCCCGCAGTGTCCCCCGCTGTGTCCTCCGCTGTGTCCTCGCTGTGTCCCCCGCTGTGTCCCGCTTTGTCCTCGCTGGGTCCCCCGCTGTGTCCCCGCTGTGTCGCGCTCTGTCCTCTCTGTGTCCCCCGCTGTGTCCCGCTGTGTCCCCTGCTGTTTCCCGCTGTGTCTACTGCTGTGTTCCTGCTGTGTCCCGCTGTGTCCCCGCTGTGTCCACGCTGTGTCCCGCTGTGTCCCGCTGTGTCCTCGCTGTGTTCCCAGCTGTGTCCCGCTGTGTACCCCTCTGTGTCCCCCTCTGTGTCCCGCTGTGTTCCCTGCTGTGTCCCGCTGTGTCCCGCTGTGTCCCCCGCTGTGTCCCTGCTGTGTCCCCGCTGTGTCCTGCTGTATACTGCTGTGTCCCCCGCTGAGTCCCGCTGTGTCCCCGCTGTGTCCCGCTGTGTTCCCCATGTGTCCCCCGCTGTGTCCCACTGTGTCCCCCACTGTGTCCCCCACTGTTTCCCCCGCTGTGTCCGGCTGTGTCCCCCGCTGTGTGCCGCTGTGTCCCGCTATGTCCCCCGCTTTGTCCTGCTGTGTCCCCGCAGTGTCCCCGCTGTGTCCCGCTGTGTCACACTGTGTCCCGTAGTGTCCCACTTTGCCCCCGCTGTTTCCCCCGCTGTGTCCTCTGCTGAGTCCCCTCTGTATCGACGCTGTGTCCCGCTGTGTCCCGCTGTGTCCTCGCTGGGTCCCCCGCTGTGTCCCGCTGTGTCCCCCACTGTGTCCCGCTGTGTCCGACTGTGTCCCGCTCTGTCCCCGCTGTGTCCCGCTGTGTCCCGCTGTGTCCCCACTGTGTGCCTGCTGTGTCCCGCTGTGTACCCCGCTGTGTCCAGCTGTGTCACCGAGGTGTCCCGCTGTGGCCCTACTCTGTCTCCGCTCTGTCCCCCGTTTGTTCCGTTGTGTTCCGCTGTGTCCCCCACTTTGTCCTATTGTGTCCCCACAGTGTCCCGCTGTGTCCCGCTGTGTCTCACTGTGTCCCGTGGTGTCCCTCTTTGTCCCCCGCTGTGTCCCCCACTGAGTCCCCTCTGTGTGGCCGCTGTGTCCTGCTGTGTGCTCGCTGTGTCCCCCGCTGTCTCCCGCTTTGTCCCCCGCTGAGTTCCGCTGTGTCCCGCTGCGTCCTCGCTGTGTCCCCCGCTGTGTCCCACTTTGTCCCTGCTGTGACCCTCTCTGTCCCCGCTGTATTGACGCTGTGTCCCGGTGTGTCACCGCTGTGTCTGCGCTGTGTTCCCGGCTGTGTCCCGCTGTGTACCCCTCTGTGTCCCCCGCTGTTTCCCGCTGTGTCCCCTCTCTGTCCCCTGCTGTCCCCCGCTGTGTCCCCCGCTGTGTCTCGCTGTGTCGCCCACTCTGTCCCGTTGTGCCCCTGCAGTGTCCCCACTGTGTCCCACTGTGTCACACTGTGTCCCGTGTTGTCCCGCTTTGACCCCCGCTGTGACCTCGCAGTGTTTCCCGCTGTGTCCAGCTGTGTCCTCGCTGTTCCCCGCTGTGTCCCGCTGTGTCCCCCGTTGTGTCCACCGCTGTGTCCTCGCTGTGTCCCCCGCTGTGTCCCGCTATGTCCTCGCTGGGTCCCCCACTGTGTCCCGCTGTGTTCCCCGTTGTGTCCCGCTGTGTCCCCCGCTGTGTCCCCGCTGTGTCCCTGCTGTGTCCCTGCTGTGTCGCCGCTGTGTCCCGCTGTGTCCTGCTGTGTCCTCGCTGTGTCCCACGCTGTGTTCCGCTGTGTCCCACGCTGTGTCCCGCTGTGTCCCTGCTGTGTCCCGCTGTGTCCCCCGCTGTGTCCCGCTGTGTCCCGCTGTGTCCCTGCTGTGACCCTCTCTGTCCCCGCTGAATTGACGCTGTGTCCCGGTGTGTCCCGCTGTGTCCGCGCTGTGTTTCCCGCTGTGTCCCGCTTTGTACCCCTCTGTGTCCCCTGCTGTGTCCCGCTGTGTCCCCTCTCTGTCCCCTGCTGTCCCCCGCTGTGTCCCCCGCTGTGTCTCACTGTGTCGCCCGCT
>NW_012299479.1:0-1061 GCF_000151885.1 Dipodomys ordii | reverse complement strand
TTTATGCTGGTCCTGAGGCTTGAACTGAGGGCCTTGGGCTCTGTTCCTGAGCTTTTTAGCTCAAGGCTAGCACTCTACCACTTGAGCCACAGCTCCCACTTCCAGTTTTTAGGTGGTAAATTGGACATAGAAGTCTCATGGACTTTTCTGCTTGGACTGGGTTTGAACAACAATCCTTAGATTTCAGCCTCATGGGTAGCTAGAATTATACACATGAGCCACTGGTGCCTGGCTTAAGGAGCACTTCTCTGTCTTATCCACCTTTACGTATGTGTCTTTTCTTGGGGTTCCGGTCGTGGGGCCTGAACTCTGGGCCTAGGCACTGTCCCTCAGCTCTTCAGCTCAAGGCTAGCGCTCTACCACTTGAGCCACAGCGCCACTTCCGGCTTTTTTCTTTTTGCTTATGTGGTGCTGAGGAATCGAACCCAGGGCCTCATGCATGCAAGGTAAGCGCTCTGTCACTGAGCCACCTTCCCAGCCCCGTATGTGTCATTTCTTGAAGAAAAAATTTGTAGATGAGCAGCATTTAATCAAGCTAAAAATATTAGAAATTTAAAGCAGAGGATGAAACTAACTCAAAATGTTTTCTATCAAATTACTTTTATTTTTGAACAAGTTATCGGGATTGTTCTAAATTGCTGGCATTTCCTGATGCCCTTGCTTTCCTATATAAATCTAGTCTTTCTTTCTTTCTTCCTTTCTTTCCTTCCTTCCTTCCTTCTTTTTTTCCCTTCCTTCCTTCCTTTCTTCTTTCATTTCTTCCTTCCTTCTCTCTCTTTCTTTCCCTTCCTTCCTTCCTTTCTTCCTTCCTTCTCTCTCTCTTTCTTTCTTTCCCTTCTTTCCTTCCTTTCTTTCTGCCAGTCCTGGGGCTTGAACTCAGGGCCTGAGTGCTCTCCCTGAGCCTCTTTGTACTCAACGATAGTGCTCTACCACTTGAGCCACAGCACCACTTCTGGCTTTTTCTGAGTAGTTTATTGGACATAAGAGTCTCACAAGGACTTTTCTGTCTTGAATGGCTTTAAACTGTGATCCTCAGATCCCAACCTCCTGAGTAGCTAGGA
>NW_012299478.1:0-3740 GCF_000151885.1 Dipodomys ordii | reverse complement strand
GGCAGCAGAAGCAATAGGAGAAGCAGAAGGAGAAGCAGAAGCAGAATGAGAAGCAAAAAGAGAACGAGTAGAAGCAGAAAAACCAGGAGAAGCAGAAGAAAGAGAAGAAGAAGAAGAAGAAGAAGAAGTAGAAGAAGAAGAAGAAGAAGGAGAAGCATAAGGAGAAGCATAAGGAGAAGCATAAGGAGAAGCATAAGGAGAAGCAGTAGATGCAGGAGAAGCAGAAGAAATAGAATAAGCAAAAGAAGTAGAAACAGAAATAGAAGTAGAAGAAGGAGAAGCAGAAGTAGAATCAGAAGAAACAGAAGAAGAAGAAGAAGAAGAAGAAGAAGAAGAAGAAGAAGAAGAAGAAGAAGAAGAAGAAGAAACAGAAGCAAAAGAAACAGAAGAAGGAGAAGAGCAGAAGCAGAAGCAGAAGGAGAAGCAGAAGCAGAAGGAGAAGCAGAAAGAGAAGCAGGAGAACCAGAAGAAGCAGGAGAAGCAGAAGCAGAAGAAACAGGAGAAGCCGAAGAAGCAGAAGCAGAATCTGAAGCAGAAGGAGAAACAGAAGAAGCACAATCTGAAGCAAAGCAGAAGAAACAGAAATAGTAGAATAAGCAGAAGCAGAAGCACCAGGACAAGCAGAAGAACAAGAAGGAGAAGGCGAAAGAGAAGGATTAGGCGTAGGAGAAGCAAAAGGATAAGCAGAACCAGAAAGAGACGCAGAAAGAGAAGCAACAGGAGAAGTAGGAATAGCAGGAGAAGAAGAAGCAGGAGAAGCAGAAGAAACAGAAGGCGCAGAGGCAGAAATAGAAGCAGAAGGAGAAATTGAAGCAGAAGCAGAAGCAGAAGGAGAAGCAGAGGCAGAAGAAGAAGCAGAAGAAGGAGAAGGACAAGGAGAAGGAGAAAGAGAAGCAGAAAGAGAAGCAGAACGAGAAGCAGGAGAAGCAGAAGCTGTAGAAGCCGAAGCAGAAGAAACAGAAGGGGAAGAAGCAGAAGCAGAAGGAGAAGCAGAAACAGAAGGAAAAGCAGAAAGAGAAGCAGGAGAAGCAGAAGAAGAAGCAGCAGGAGAAGCAGAAGCAGAAGAAGCCGAAAAAGAATAAGCAGAACCTGAAGCAGAAGGAGAAGCAGAAGAAGCAGAATCTGGAGAAGCAGAAGGAGAAGCAGAAGCAGGAAGAGAAGCAAAAGCAGAAGGAGAAGCAGAAGAGAACAGAAGAAGCAGAGGCAGTAGTAGAAGAAGCAGAAGATTCAGAAGCAGAAGGAGAAGCAGAAGGTAAGCAGAAGAACTAGAGGGAGAAGGAGAAACAGGAGTAGAAGCAGAAAGAGAAGCAGAAGAGGGAGCAGTAGAAGGAAAAGCGGCAGGAGAAACAGAAAGAGCAGCAGAAGGAGAAGCAGGAAATTCAGAAACAGGAGAAGAACAAGCAGAAGAAGCAGAAGCAGAAGTAGAAGCAGAAAGAGAAGGAGGGGAAGCAGAAGAAGCAGAAGCAGGAGAAGCAGAAGCATAAGAATCCGAAGAAGCAGAAGCAGAACCTGAAGCAGAAGGAGAAGCAGGAGAAGCAGAAGAAGCAGAATCTGGAGAAGCAGAATGAGAAGCAGAAGGAGAAGCAGAAGCAGAAAGAGAATCAAAAGCAGAAGGAGAAGCAGAAGAAACAGAACTAGAAGCAGTAGCAGTTGTAGCAGAAGCAGTAGAAGCAGAAGAAGGAGAAGGAGAAGCAGAAGCAGAAGAAGATGCAGAAGGAGAAGCAGGAGAAGCAGAAGAAGCAGAAGCAGAAGGAGAAGCAGGAAAAGCAGAAGAAGCAGAAGCAAAAGGAGAAGCAAAAGAAGGAGAAGGAGAAGCAGAGGCAGAAGACGAAGCATAAGCACAAGCACAAGCAGAAGGAGATGCAGAAGGAGAAGAAGGAGAAGCAGAAGAATCAGAAGCTGAAGGAGAAGCAGAAGTAGGAGAAGGAGAAGGAGGAGAAGTAGAAGCAGAAGGACAAGCAGAAGCGGAATGAGAAGCAGAAAGAGAAGAAGGAGAAGCACAAGATGCAGAAGCAGGAGAAGCCGAAAGAGAAGAAGGAGAAGAAGCAGAAACAGAAGCAGAAGTAGAAGAAGAAGCAGCAGAAGAAGTAGAACCAGAATTTCAGGCAGGAGAAACAGAAGAAGCAGATGCAGAAGGAGAAGCAAAAAGAGAACAGAAGGAGAAGTAGAAGAAGCAGTAGAAGGAGAAGCAGCAGAAGAAGCAGCAGAAGAAGCAGAAAATCAAGCAGGAGAAGCAGAAGCAGAAAGAGAAGTAGAAGCAGAAGAAGCAGAAGCAGTAGAAGCAGAAGAAGCAGAAGCAGAAGAAAAAAAGAAGCATAAGAAGCAGAAGCCGAAGCAGAGGGAGAAAAAGAAGAAGGAGAAGGAGCAGCAGAAGTTGAAGCAGAAGGAGATGCAGATGCAGAAAAAGAATCAGAAACAGAAGGAGAAGGAGAAGGAGAAGTTGGAGAATCAGAAGAAGCAGAAGCAGAAGCAGAAAGAGAAGCAGAAGAAGGAAAAGGAGAAGCAGAAGGAGAAGGAAAAGCAGGAGAAGCAGAAGAAGCAGAAGCGGGAGAAGCAGAAGAAGAAGAAGAAGAAGAAGAAGAAGAAGAAGAAGAAGAAGAAGAAGAAGAAGAAGAAGAAGAAGAAGAAGAAGAAGAAGAAGAAGAAGAAGAAGAAGAAGAAGAAGAAGAAGAAGAAGAAGAAGAAGAAACAGAAGAAGGAGAATGAGCAGAAGGAGAAGCAGAAGCAGAAGGAGAAGCAGAAAGAGAAGGAGGGGAAGCAGAAGAAGCAGAAGCAGGAAAGGCAGAAGCATAAGGATCCGAAGAAGCAGAAGCAGAACCTGAAGCAGAAGGAGAAGCAGGAAAAGCAATATCTGGAGAAGCAGATGACAAGCTGAAGGAGAAGCAGAAGCAGAAAGAGAATCAAAAGCAGAAGGAGAAGCAGAAGAAACAGAAGAAGCCGAAGCAGTAGCAGTTGCAGCAGAAGCACAAAGAGAAGCAGAAGGAAAAGCAGAAGCACCAGAAGGAGAAGGAGAAACAGAAGCAGAAGGAGAAACAGAAGGAGAAGCAGTTGAAGCAGAAGGAGAAGCAGAAGGAGAAGCAGAAGCAGAAGAAGATGCAGAAGGAGAAGCAGGAGAAGCAGAAGAAGCAGAAGCTGAAGGAGAAGTAGAAGTAGTAGAAGGAGAAAGAAGAGCAGCAGAAGCAATAAGAGAAGCAGAAGGAGAAGCAGAAGCAGAATGAGAAGCAGAATGAGAAGCAGAAGAAACAGAAGATGCAGGAATAACAGAAGCAGAAGAAAGAGAAGAAGAAGAAGAAGAAGAAGAAGAAGAAGAAGAAGAAGAAGAAGAAGAAGAAGAAGGAGAAGGAGAACATAAGGAGAAGCAGAAGAAGCAGAAGCAGAAGCAGAAGAAAAAGAATAAGCATAAGAAGCAGAATCAGAGGGAGAAACAGAAGAAGGAGAAGGAGCAGCAGAAGGAGAAGCAGAAGAGGGAGAAGCAGAAGCAGAAGAAGCAGCAGAAGGACAAGCAGAAGCAGAAGAAGATGCAGAATGAGAAGCAGGAGAATCAGAATAAGTAAAAGTAGAAGGAGAAGTAGAAGTAGGAGAAGAAGAAGGAGAAGGAAGGGCAGTAGAAGCAATAGGAGAAGCAGAAGTAGAATGAGAAGTAGAAAGAGAATCAGTAGAAGTAGAAGAATCAGGAAAAGTAGAAGTAAAGAAAGAGAGAGAGAGAGAGAGAGAGAGAGAGAGAGAGAGAGAGAGAGAGA
>NW_012299477.1:0-3740 GCF_000151885.1 Dipodomys ordii | reverse complement strand
GCAGAATGAGAAGCAGAATGAGAAGCAGAAATAGAAGCAGTAGAAGCAGAAGAAGCAGGAAAAGCAGAAGCAGACGAAAGAGAAGAAGAAGAAGAAGAAGAAGAAGAAGAAGAAGAAGAAGAAGAAGAAGAAGAAGAAGAAGAAGAAGAAGAAGGAGAAGCATAAGGAGAAGCATAAGGAGAAGCATACGGAGAAGCAGAAGAAGCAAAAGCTGGAGAAGCAGAAGCAGAAGAAAAAGAATAAGCAAAAGAAGCAGAAGCAGAAGCAGAAAGAGGAGAAGAAGGAGAAGCAGAAGTAGAATCAGAAGAAACAGAAGAAGAAGCAGCAGAAGAAACAGAAGCAAACGAAACAGAAGAAGGAGAAGAGCAGAAGCAGAAGCAGAAGGAGAAGCAGAAGCAGAAGGAGAAGCAGAAAGAGAAGCAGGAGAAGCAGAAGAAGCAGGAGAAGCAGAAGCAGAAGAAACATGAGAAGCCGAAGAAGCAGAAGCAGAATCTGAAGCAGGAGAAACGGAAGAAGCACAATCTGAAGCAGAAGCAGAAGAAATAGAAATAGTAGAATAAGCAGAAGCAAAAGCAGCAGGTGAAGCAGAAGAAGAAGAAAGAGAAGGCGAAACAGAAGGATTAGGAGTAGGAGAAGCAAAAGGATAAGCAGAAGCAGAAAGAGACGCAGAAGGAAAAGCAGCACGAGAAGTAGGAGAAGCAGGAGAAGCAGAAGCAGAAGAAAAAGAAGACGCAGAAGCAGAAGGAGAAATTGAAGCAGAAGCAGAAGGAGAAGCAGAAGCAGAAGAAGGAGAAGGAGAAGCAGAAAGAGAAGCAGAAAGAGAAGCAGAACGAGAAGCAGGAGAATCAGAAGCAGGAGAAGCAGAAGCAGAAGAAACAGAAGAAGGCGAAGAAGCAGAAGCAGAAGGAGAAGCAGAAACAGAAGGAAGAGCAGAAAGAGAAGCAGGAGAAACAGGAGAAGCAGCAGCAGGAGAAGCAGAAGCAGAAGAAGGTGAAGAAGCAGAAACAGAACCTGAAGCAGAAGGGGAAGCAGGAGAAGCAGAAGAAGCAGAATCTGGAGCAGCAGAAGGAGAAGCAGAAGCAGAAAGAGAAGCAAAAGCAAAAGGAGAAGCAGAAGAAACTGAAGAAGCAGAGGCAGTACCAGAAGAAGCAGAAGATGCAGAAGCAGAAGGAGAAGCAGAAGGAAAAGCAGAAGAACGAGAAGGAGAAGGAGAAGGAGAAACAGGAGAAGCAGAAAGAGAAGCAGAAGAAGGAGCAGGAGAAGGAAAAGCAGCAGGAGAAGCAGAAAGAGCAGCAGAAGGAGAAGCAGGAGATGCAGAAACAGGAGAAGCAGAAGCAGAAGAAAAAGGAGAAGGACAAGAGGCAGAAGCAGAAGGAGAAGCAGAAACAGAAAGAGAAGCAGAAGCAGAAAGAGAAGGAGGGGAAGCAGAAGAATCAGAAGCAGGAGAGGCAGAAGCTTAAGAATCCGAAGAAGCAGAGGCAGAACCTGAAGCAGAAGGAGAAGCAGGAGAAGCAGAAGAAGCAGAATCTGGATAAGCAGAATGAGAAGCAGAAGGAGAATCAGAAAGAGAATCAAAAGCAGAAGGAGAAGCAAAGAAACAGAAGAAGTAGAAGTAGTAGCAGTTGTAGTAGAAGCAGAAGGAGAAACAGAAGGAAAAGCAGAAGAATAAGAAGGAGAAGGAGAAATAGAAGGAGAAGCAGAAAGAGAAGTAGGTAAAGCAGAAGAAGAAGAAGCAGAAGGAGAAGCAGAACCCTGAAGCAGAAGAAGAAGCAGGAGAAGCAGAAGAAGCAGAATCTGGAGAAGAAGGAGAACCAGAAGGAGAAGCAGAAGCAGAAAGAGAAGCAAAAGCAGAAGGAGAAGCAGAAAGAGAAGCAGAAGAAACAGAAGAAGCAGAAGCAGTAGCAGAAGAAGCTGAAGATACAGAAGCAGATAGAGAAGCAGCAGGAATAGCAGAATAACGAGAAGGAGAAACAGAAGGAGAAGAAGAATGAGAAGCAGAAGGAGAAGCAGGAAAAACAGAAGAAGCAGAAACAGACCGAGAAGCAGAAGAAGGAGAAGCAGAAGCAGAAGAAGAAGCAGAAGGAAAAGCACAAGCAGAAGGAGATGCAGAAGGAGTAGCAGGAGAAGCAGAAGAAGCAGAAGCAGAAGGAGAAGAAGAAGGAGAAGAAGCAGAATCAGAAGAAGCAGAAGGAGAAGTAGAAAGAGAAGCCGACGAAGAGAAGCAGAACGAGAAGCAGGAGAAGCAGAAGAAGCAGAGCGGGAGAAGCAGAAGAAGAAGAAACAGAAGAAATAGAAGGAGCAGAAGCAGAAGGAGGAGCAGAAGCAGAAGGAGAAGCAGAAAGAGAAGCAGGAAAAGCAGAAGAAGCAGAAGCAGGAGAAACAGAAGCAGAAGAAACAGGAGAAGGACAAGAAGCAGAAGCAGAAGCAGAAGGAGAAGAAGAAGGAGAAGAAGCAGAATCAGAAGAAGCAGAAGGAGAAATAGAAAGAGAATCCGACGAAGAGAAGCAGAACGAAAAGCAGGAGAAGCAGAAGAAGCAGAGCGTGAGAAGCAGAAGCAAAAGAAACAGAAGAAATAGAAGGAGCAGAAGCAGAAAGAGAAGCAGAAGCAGAAGGAGAAGCAGAAAGAGAAGCAGGAGAAGCAGAAGAAGCTGGAGAAGCAGAAGCAGAAGAAACAGGAGAAGCCGAAGAAGCAGAAGCAGAATCTGAAGCAGAAGGAGAAACAGAAGAAGCACAATCTGAAGCAGAAGCAGAAGAAAATGAAATAGTAGAATAAGCAGAAGCAGAAGCAGCAGGAGAAGCAGAAGAAGAAGATGGAGAAGGCGAAAGAGGAAGATTAGGAGTAGGAGAAGCAAAAGGATAAGCAGAAGCAGAAAGAGACGCAGAAGGAGAAGCAGCAAGAGAAGTAGGAGAAGCAGAAGAAACAGAAGAAACAGAAGACGCAGAAGCAGAATGAGAAGCAGAAGGAGAAATTGAAGCAGAAGCAGAAGCAGAAGGAGAAACAGAAGCAGAAGGAGAAGCAGAAGAAGGAGAAGGAGAAGGAGAAGCAGAAAGAGAAGTCGAACGAGAAGCAGGAGAAGCAGAAGCAGGAGAAGCAGAAACAGAAGAAACAGAAGAAGGAGAAGAAACAGAAGGAGAAGCAGAAACAGAAGGAAAAGCAGAAAGAGAAGCAGGAGAAGCAGAAGAAGCAGCAGCAGGAGAAGCAGAAGCAGAAGAAGAAGAAGCAGAACCTGAAGCAGAAGGAGAAGCAGGAGAAGCAGAATCTGGAGAAGCAGAAGGAGAAGCAGAAGCAGAAAGAGAAGCAAAAGCAGAAGGAGAAGCAGAACTAGAAGCAGAAGAAACAGAAGAAGCAGAGGCAGTAGCAGAAGAAGCAGAAGATGCAGAAGCAGAAGGAGAAGCAGAAGGAAAAGCAGAAGAACGAGAAGGTGAAGGAGAAACAGAAGGAGAAGCAGAAAGAGAGGCAGAAGAAGGAGCAGGAGAAGGAAAAGCAGCAGGAGAAGCAGAAAGAGCAGCAGAAGGAGGAGCAGGAGATGCAGAAACAGGAGAAGCCTAAGCAGATAAACAGGAGAAGGACAAGAAGCAGAAGCAGAACGAGAAGCAGATACAGAACGAGAAGCAGAAAGAGAACGAGGGAAGCAGATGAAGCTGAAGCAGAGAAGCAGAAGCATAAGAATCCGAAGAAGCAGAAGCAGAACCTGAAGCAGATGAGAAGCAGAGAAGCAGAAGAGCAGATCTGGAGAAGC
>NW_012299476.1:0-3740 GCF_000151885.1 Dipodomys ordii | reverse complement strand
GCACAAGCAGAAGGAGATGCAGAAGGAGAAGCAGGAGAATCAGAAGAAGCAGAAGCTGAAGGAGAAGCAGAAATAGGAGAAGGAGGAGAAGCAGAAGCAGAAGGAGAAGCAGAAGCAGAATGAGTAGCAGAAAGAGAAGCAGGAGAAGCACAAGAAGCAGAAGCAGGAGAACCCGAAAGAGAAGAAGAAGAAGAAGCAGAAACAGAAGCAGGAGAAGCAGGAGAACCTAAGAAGCAGAAGCAACTGAAGCAGAAGCAAAAGAAACAGAAGGAGCATAAGTAGCAGAAGCAAAACCAGAAGTAGAAGCAGAAGAACGAGAAGGAGAAGGAGAAAGAGAAATATAAGGAGAAGCAGAAGGAGAAGCAGAAGCAGAAGGAGAAGCAGAAGTAGGAGAAGGAGAAGGAAGAGCAGCAGAAGCAATATGAGAAGCAGAAGGAGAAGCAGAAGCAGAATGAGAAGCAGAAAGAGAAGCAGTAGAAGCAGAAGAAGCAGGAAAAGCAGAAACAGAAGAAAGACAAGAAGAAGAAGAAGAAGAAGAAGAAGAAGAAGAAGAAGAAGAAGAAGAAGAAGAAGAAGAAGAAGAAGAAGAAGAAGAAGAAGAAGAAGAAAAAGAAGAAGAAGAAGAAGAAGAAGAAGAAGAAGAAGAAGAAGAAGAAGAAGAAGGAGAAGGAGAAGCATAAGGAGAAGGAGAAGGAGAAGCATAAGGAGAAGCAGTAGAAGCAGAAGAAGCAGAAGCAGGAGAAGCAGAAGCAGAAGAAAAAGAATAAGCATAAGAAGCAGAATCAGAGGGAGAAGCAGAAGGAGAAGGAGCAGCAGAAGGAGAAGAAGAAGCAGAAAGAGAAGCAGAAACAGAAGGAGAACAAGAAGGAGAAGCAGGAGAATCAGAAGAAGTAGAAGTAGAAGCAGAAAGAGAAGGAGAAGAAGGAGAAGCAGAAGTAGAATCAGAAGAAACAGAAGAACAAGAAGCAGAAGAAACAGAAGCAAAAAAAACAGAAGAAGGAGAAGAGCAGAAGCAGAAGAAGAAGGAGAAGCAGAAAGAGAAGCAGGAGAAGTAGAAGAAGCAGGAGAAGCAGCAGAAGAAGAAACCGAAGAAGCCGAAGAAGCAGAAGCAGAATCTGAAGCAGGAGAAACAGAAGAAGCACAATCTGAAGCAGAAGCAGAAGAAACAGAAATAGTAGAATAAACAGAAGCAGAAGCAGCAGGAGAAGTAGAAGAAGAAGAAGGAGAAGGCAAAAGAGAAGGATTAGGAGTAGGAGAAGCAGAAGGATAAGCAGAAGCACAAAGAGAAGCAGGAGAAGCAGCATGAGAAGCAGGAGAAGCAGAAGAAGCAGAAGCAGGAGAAGCAGAAAAAAACAGAAGACGCAGAAGCAGAATGAGAAGCAGAAGGAGAAATTGAAGCATAAGGACAAGCACAAGCAGAAGGAGATGCAGAAGGACAAGCAGGAGAAGCAGAAGAAGCCGAAGCTGAAGGAGAAGCAGAAGTAGGAGAAGGAGAAGGAGGAGAAGCAGAAGGACAAGCAGAAGCGGAATGAGAAGCAGAAAGAGAAGCAGGAGAAGCACAAGATGCAGAAGCAGGAGAAGCCGAAAGAGAAGAAGTAGAAGAAGCAGAAACTGAAGCAGAAGGAGAAGCAGAAGGAGAAGCAGCAGAAGAAGTAGAACCAGAAATTCAGGCAGGAGAAACAGAAGAACAGTATCAGAAGCAGAAAGAGAAGCAAAAAGAGAAGCAGAAAGAGAAGTAGAAGAAGCCGCAGAAGGAGAAGCAGTAGAAGAAGCAGAAAAACAAGCAGGAGAAGCAGAAGAAGAAAGAGATGTAGAAGCAGAAGAATCAGAAGAAGCAGAAGCAGAAGAAGAAGCAGTAGAAGCATAAGAAGCAGAAGCAGGAGAAGCAGAAGCAGAAGAAATAAAGAAGCATATGAAGCAGAAGCCGATGCAGAGGGAGAAAAAGAAGAAGGAGAAGGAGCAGCAGAAGGTGAAGCAGAAGGAGATGCAGATGCAGAAAGAGAAGCAGAAACAGAAGGAGAAGTTGGAGAATCAGAAGAAGCAGAATCAGAAAGAGAAGCAGAAGAGGGAGAAGGAGAAGCCGAAGCAGAAGGACAATTAGGAGAAGCAGAAGAAGCAGAAGCGGGAGAAGCAGAAGAAGAAGAAGAAACAGAAGAAGGAGAAGGAACAGAAGGAGAAGCAGAAGCAGAAGGAGAAGCAGAAATAGAAACAGAAGCAGAAGAAGCAGTTGCAGGAGAAGCAGAAGCAGAAGAAACAGAAGAAGCTGAAGAAGCAGAAGGAGAATCTGAAGCAGAAGGAGAAGCAGAAGCATCAGAAGCTGGAAAAGCAGAAGCAGAAGATACAGAACAAGCAGAAGAAGCAGAAGCAGAACGAGAAGCAGAAGAATAAGAAGGAGAAAGAGAAGGATTAGGAGTAGGAGGAGCAGAAGCAGAATTAGAAGCAGAAAGAGAAGCAGAATGAGAAGCACAAGAAGGAGAAATTGAAGGAGAAAGAGAATGAGACGGAGAAGCAGAAGGAGAAGTAGGAGAAGCAGAAGAAGGAGAAGCAGGAGAAGCAGAAGCAGAAGAAACAGAAGAAGGAGAAGAGCAGAAGCAGAAGGAGAAACAGAAGCAGAAGGAGAAGCAGAAGAAGCAGAAGCTGAAGCAGAAGAAACTGAAAAAGCAGAAAAAGAAGAAGAAGCAGAAGAAGAAGAAGCAGGAAAAGCAGAAGAAGAAGGAGAAGGAGAAAGAGTAGGATTAGGAGTAGGAGAAACAGACGGATAAGCAGAAGCAGAAAGAGAAGGAGAAGGAGAAGCAGGAGAAGCAGGAGAAGCAGAAGCAGGAGAAGCAGAAGCAGAATGAAAAGCAGAAGAAGGAGAAATCAAACAGAAAAGCAGAAGAAGGAGAAATTGAAACAGAAGAAGATGCAGAAGGAGAAGCAGAAGCAGAAGGAGAAGCAGAAGAAGGAGAAGGAGAAGGAGAAGCAGAAGGATAAGAATAAAGAGAAACAGAAGGAGAAGCAGGAGAAGCAGGAGAAGCATAAGCAGAAGAAATAGAAGAAGGAGAAGAAACAGAAGCAGAAAGAGAAGCAGAAACAGAAGGAGAAGCAGAAATAGAAGCAGAAGTAGCCGAAGAAGCAGAAGCAGAACCTGAAGCGGAAGGAGAAGCAGAAGAAGCAGAATCTGCAGAAGAAGAAGGAGAACCAGAAGGAGAAGCAGAAGCAGAAAGAGAAGAAAAAGCAGAAGGAGAAGCAGAAGAAACAGAAGAAGCAGAAGCAGTAGCACAAGAAGCTGAAGATGCAGAAGCAGAAAGAGAAGCAGAAGGAATAGCAGAAGAACGAGAAGGAGAAGGAGAAACAGAAGGAGAAGAAGAAGGAGAAGCAGAAGGAGAATCAGGAAAGGCAGAAGAAGCAGAATCAGACGGAGAAGCAGAAGAAGGAGAAGGAGAAGCAGAAGCAGAATAAGAAGCAGACGAAAAGCACAAGCAGAAGGAGATGCAGAAGGAGAAGCAGGAGAAGCAGAAGAAGCAGAAGCAGAAGGAGAGAAGAAGTAGAAGAAGCAGAATCCGAAGAAGCAGAAGGAGAAGTAGAAAGAGAAGCCGACGAAGAGAAGCAGAACGAGAAGCAGGAGAAGCAGAAGAAGCAGAAGCAGGAGAAGCAGAAGAAGAAGAAACAGAAGAAGGAGAAGGAGTAGAAGCAGAAGGAGAAGGAAAAGCAGAAGGAGAAGCAGAAAGAGAAGCAGGAAAAGCAGAAGAAGCAGAATG
>NW_012299475.1:0-3741 GCF_000151885.1 Dipodomys ordii | reverse complement strand
CCGCTGTGTCCCCCAGCTGTGTCCCGCAGTGTCCCCGCTGTGTCCCGTTGTGTCCTACTGTGTCCCGTGGTGTCCCGCTTTTTTCCCTCTATGTCCAATGCTGAGTCCCCTCTGTGTCCCCGCTGTGTCCAGCTGTGTCCTCACTGTGTCCTCTGCTGTCTCCCGCTTTGTCCCACGCTGTGTCCTACTGTGTCCCACTGTGTCCCGCTGTGTCCCCGCTGTGTCCCCGCTGTGTCCCGCTGTGTCCCCAGATGTGTCCCGCTGGGTCCCGCTGTGTCCCCCGCTGGGTCCCGCTGTGTCCCCGCAGGTTCACCGCTGTTTCACGCTGTGTCCTGCTGTGTTCCGTGGTGTCCCGCTTTGTTCCCCACTGTGTCCCGCTGTGTCCACTGCTGGGTCCCTCTGTGTCCCGCTGTGTCTCGCTGTGTCCCGCTGTGTCCTCGCTTTGTCCCATGCTGTGTTAAGCTGTGTCCTCCCTGTGTCCCCCGCTGTGTCCCGCTGTATCCCCCGCTGTGTCCCGCAGTGTCCCGCTGTGTCCCGCTGTGTCCCGCTGGGTCCCCCGCTGGGTCCCGCTGGGTCCCCCGGTTTGCCCCGCAGTGTCCCGCTGTGTCCCGCTCTGTCCCCCACTGTGTCCCCCGCTGAGTCCTCTATGTGTCGCCGCTGTGTCCCGCTGTGTCCTCGCTGTGTCCCCTGCTGTCTCCCGCTTTGTCCCACGCTGTGTCCCGCTGTGTCCCGCTGTGTCCTCGTTGTGTCCCCCGCTGTGTCCTGCTGTGTTCCCGCTGTGTCCCAAGCTGTGTCCCGCTGTATCCTGCTGTGTGCCCCGCTGTGTCCCACTATGTTCCCGCAGTGTCCCCGCTGTGTCCCTCCTGTGTCCTCGCTGTGTTCCCCGCTGTGTCCCGCTGTGTCCCCCGCTGTGTCTCGCTGTGTCTACTGCTGTGTCCCCACTGTGTGCCGCTGTGTCTCGCTGTGTCCCGCTGTGTCCTCGCTGTTTCCCACGCTGTGTTCTGCTGTGTCCTCGCTGTGTCCCTCGCTGTGTCCCGCTGTGTCCCACTGTGTCCACGCTGTGTCCCCCTCTGTGTCCCATTGTGTCCCCCGCTGTGTCCCGCTGTGTCCCGCTGTGTCCCGCTGTGTCCCGCTGTGTCCCGCTTTGTCCCCCACTGTGTCCCGCTGGGTCCACGCAGTGACGCCGCTGTGTCCCACTGTGTCCCACTGTGTCCCGTGGTGTCCCGCTTTTTCCCCTGCTGTGTCCCCGGCTGAGTCTCGCTCTGTCCCCACTGTGTCCTCTCTGTGTCCCCCGCTGTGTCCTGCTCTGTTCCCCACTGTGTCTCCCGTTTTGTCCCCGCTGTGCCCCGCTGTGTCCCGCTGTGTCCCGCTGTGTCCCCCACTGTCTCCCGTTGTGTCTTCAGCTGTGTACCCCGCTGTGTCCCGCTGTGCTCCTGCTGTATCGACACTTTGTCCCGCTTGGTCCTGCTGTGTCCTCTCTGTGTTCCCCACTGTGTCCCGCTGTGTCCCCCGCTGTGTCCCGCAGTATCCCCCGCTGAATCCCCCTGTGTCACCACTGTGTACCTCTGTGTCCCCGCTCTATCGACGCTGGGTCCCGCTGGGTCCCGCTGTGTCCTCTCCTTGTTCTCCGCTGTGTCCCGCTGTGTCCCCCGCTGTGTCTCTCACTGTGTCCCTCTGTGTCCCTGGCTGTGTCCGGCTGTGTCTTGCTGTGTCCCCCGCTGTGTCCTTGCTGTGTCCCCGCTGTGTCCCGATGTGTCCCGCAGTGTCCCCAGCTGAGTCCCGCTGTGTCACCGCTGTGTCCCGCTGTGTCCTTGCTCGGTCCCCCACTGTGTCATGCTTTGTCCCTGCTGTGTCCCCCGCTGTGTCCCGCTTTGTCCCCGCTGTGTCCTGCTGTGTCCCCCGCTGTGGCCCGCTGGGTCCCGCTGTGTCCCCCGCTGTGTCCCTGCAGGTTCACCGCTATTTCACGCTGTGTCCTGCTGTGTCTCGCTGTGTCCCGCTGTGTCCTCACTTTGTCCCATGCTGTGTTCCGCTGTGTCCTCCCAGTGTCCCCTGCTGTGTCCCGCTGTGTCCCCCGCTGTGCCCCGCAGTGTCCCGCTGTGTCCCGCTGTGTCCTGGCTGAGTCCCACTGTGTCCCTGCTGTTTCCCCGCTTGGTCCTGCTGTGTCCCGCTGTGTCCCGCTGGGTCCCCAGCTGTGTACCCTGCTGTGTCCCGCTGTGTCCCCGCTGTATCGACGCTGTGTCCCTCTTGGTCCCGCTGTGTCCTCGCAGTGTTCCCCGCTGTGTCCCGTTGTTTACCCCTCTGTGTCACCCGCTGTGTCCCGCTGTGTCCCGCTGTGTATTGCTGTGTCCCCCGCTGAGTCCCGCTGTGTCCCATGTGTCCGCGCTGTGTCCCCTGCTGTGTCCCGCTGTGTCCACACTGTGTTCCCCGTGTGTCCCGCTGTGTACCCGCTTGTGACCCGCTGAGTCCCCGCTGTGTCCCCGCTGTGTCCCGCAGTGTCCTCGCTGTGTCCCCCGCTGTATCCTGCTCTGTTCCCCGCTGTGTCTCCAGCTTTGTCCCCGCTGTGCCCCGCTGAGTCCCGCTGTGTCCCAGTGTGTCCCGCTATGTCCCCCACTGTGTCCCCTTGTGTCCCCAGCTGTGTACCCCGCTGTGTCCCGCTGTGTCCCCGCTGTATCGACGCTGTGTCCTGCTGGGTCCCGCTGTGTCCTCTCAGTGTACCCCGCTGTGTCCCACTGTGTCCCCCGCTGTGTCCCTCGCTGTGTTCCGCTGTGTCCCCCACTGTGTCCCGCTGTGTCCTCCCTGTGTCCCCTGCTGTGTCCTGCTATGTCCCCCGGTGTGTCCCGCTGTGTCCCCTGCTGTGTCCCTCGCTGTGTCCCTGCTGTGCCCCGCTGTGTCCCGCTGTGTTCCGCTGTGTCCCTCTGTGTCCCCTGCTGTGTCCCTGCTGTGTCCCACTATGTCCCCTGCTGTGTCCCTGCTGTGTCCGCGCTGTGTGCCCGCTGTGTCCCGCTTTGTACCCCGCTGTGTCCAGCTGTGTCACCGCTGTGTTCCATTCTGTCCACTCTCTGTCCCCCGCTATCCCCTGCTGTGTCTCCCGCTGTGTCCCGCTGTGTCCCCCACTTTGTCCCGCTGTGTCTCCGCAGTATCGCCGCTGTGGCGCGATGTGTCACACTGTGTCCCGTGGTGTCCCGCTTTGTCCCCTGCTGTATTCCCCGCTGAGTCCCGCTTTGTCCCCGTTGTGTCCCACTGTATCCCGCTGTGTTCCGTGGTGTCCCGTTTGTCCCCCGCTGTGTCCCCCGCTGAGTCCCCGCTGTGTCCCCGCTGTGTCCCGCTGTGTCCTCGCTGTGTCCCCCGCTGTGTCCTGCTCTGTTCCCTGCTGTGTCTCCCGCTTTGTCCCCGCTGTGCCCCGCTGTGTCCCGCTGCGTCCCGTTGTGTCCCGCTATGTCCCCCACTGTGTCCCGTTGTGTCCCCAGCTGTGTACACCGCTGTGTCCCCGCTCTATCGATGCTGTGTCCCTCGCTGTGTCCCGCTGTGTCTCCCGCTTTGTCCCGCTGTGTCCTCCCTGTCTCCCCCGCTGTGTCCCGCTGTGTCCCCGGCTGTGTCCCGCTGTGTCCCCTGCTGTGTCACTGCTATGTCCCGCTGTGTTACACTGTGTCCCGCTGTGTCCTTGCTGTGTCTCCCTCAGTGTCCCGCAGTGTCCTCGCTGTGTCCCCCACTGTGTCCTGCTTTGTCCACTGCTGGTCCCGC
>NW_012299474.1:0-1606 GCF_000151885.1 Dipodomys ordii | reverse complement strand
CAGCGGGGGACACAGCGGGGGACACAGCGGCACACAGCACGAAACACAGTTGAGGACACAGCGGGACACAGCGTCGATACAGCGGGGACACAGCGTTACACAGCGTGGTACACAGCTTTGGACACAACGGGACACAGTGGGGGCACAGCCGGACACAGCGGGACACAGTGGGACACAGCAGGGACAAAGCGTGAGACACAGCGGGGGACAGAGAGGGAGAAAGTAGGGGACACAGCGAGGACACAGCGAGACACAGCGGTGACACAACGGGGACTCAGCGGGGGACACAGCGGGACACAGCGGGGGACCCAGTGGGACACAGCGGGGGACACTGCAGGACACAGTGTGGGACAGAGCGTGGGACACAGTGAGCCACAGCGGGTACAAAGCTGGACACAGCGGGGTACACAGAGGGACACAGCAGGGACACAGCGGGGAAACAGCGAGGACACAGCGGCACACAGCGGGGCACACAGCAAGGACAGAGCGGGACACAGCGGGGGACACAGCGGGGAAACAGCGGGACACAGAGTGGGACACAGGAAGGACACAGAGGTACACAGCGGGGGACTGAGCGAGGACAAATTGGGACACAGCGGGACTCAGCGGGGGACACAGCAGTACACAGCGGGACACAGCGGGACACAGAGGGGTACACAGCGGGACACAGCCGGAAACACAGCTCGGACACAGCGGGACACAGCGGGACACAGCATCAATAAAGCAGGGACAGAGAGGGTCACAGCAGGGACACAGCGGGACACAGCGGGACACAGCGGGACACAGCGGGACACAGCGTGGGACTCAGCAAGGACACAGCAGGGACACAGCGGGACACAGCGGGACACAGCGGGACACAGCGGGACACAGCGGGACACAGCGGGAACACAGCGGGGGACACAACGTGGACACAGCGGGACACAGCGTGGACACAGTGGGGACAGAGCGGGACACAGCGGGACACAGCGGAGACAAAGAGGGACACAGCGGGGACACAGCTGGGACACAGCGGGACACAGCGGGACACAGTGGGACTCAGCGGGGGACACAGAGGGACACAGCGGGGGACATAGATGCGGACACAGCGGGACACACCAGGACACAGCGGGACACAGCTGGGGACACAGCGGGGACACAGCGGGACACAGCGGGGACACAGCGGACAAAACAAGTGTCATAGCGAGGACACAGCGGGTCACAGGAGGACAAAGCGGATACACAGGGGGGACACAGCTGGGAACAAAGTGGGACAGAGCAGCGGACACAGCGGTACACAGCGGGACACAGCGGGAAACATCGGGACACAACGGGACACAGTGGGGACACAGCGGGGGACCCAGCGAGGACACAGCGGGACACAGCGTGGACACAGTGGCGGACAGAAGGGTCACAGCGGGACACAGCGGGGACACAGCGGGGACAAAGACGGGGACAGCAGGGAGACACAACGGGACACAGTGGGACTGAGCGTGGACACAGCGGAACACAGCGGGAGACACAGAGGGGACACAGCCGGGACACAGCGGGGACACAGCTGGACACAGCGGGGACAGAACGGTACACAGAGGGACACAGCGGGGACACAGCTGGACACAGCAGGAGACAA
>NW_012299473.1:0-1819 GCF_000151885.1 Dipodomys ordii | reverse complement strand
AAGCTGAAGGAGAAGCAGAAGCGGTTTGAGAAGCAGAAAGAGAAGCTGGAGAAGCACAAGAAGCAGAAGCTGGAGAAGCCGAAAGAGAAGAAGCAGAAGAAGCAGAATCAGAAGCAGAAGTAGAAGCAGAAGCAGAAGGAGAAGCAGCAGAAGAAGTAGAACCAGAAATTCAGGCAGGAGAAACAGAAGAAGCAGAAGCAGAAGCAGAAGGAGAAGCAAAAAGAGAAGCAGTAGGAGAAGTAGAAGAAGCAGCAGATGGAGAAGCAGCAGAAGAAGCAGAAAAACAAGCAGGAGAAGCAGAAGCAGAAAGAGAAGTAGAAGCAGAAGAAACAGAAGCAGAAGAAGAAGCAGTAGAAGCACAAGAAGCAGAAGCAGGAGAAGCAGAAGCAGAAGATAAAGAAGAAGCATAAGAAGCAGAAGCAGAGGGAGAAACAAAAGAAGGAGAAAGAGCAGAAGAAGGTGAAGCAGAAGGAGATGCAGAAGCAGAAAGAGAAGCAGAAACAGAAGGAGAAGAAGAAGGAGAAGTAGGAAAATCAGAAGAAGCAGAAGCAGTAGGAGAAGGAGAAGCAGAAGGAGAAGGACAAGCAGGAGAAGCAGAAGAAGCAGAAGCGGAAGGAGCAGAAGAAGAAGAAGAAGAAGAAGAAGAAACAGAAGAAAGAGAAGGAGCAGAAGGAGAAGCAGAAGCAGAAGGAGAAGCAAAAGAGAAGCAGAAGAAGCGGAAGAAGCAGTAGCAGGAGAAGCAGAAGCAGAAGAAACAGAAGAAGCCCAAGAAGCAGAAGGAGAACCTGAAGCAGAAGGAGAAGCAGAAGCAGCAGAAGCTGGAAAAGTAGAAGCAGAAGAAACAGAACAAGCAGAAGAAGCAGAAGAAGAACGAGAAGCAGAAGAAGAACAAGGAGAAAGAGAAGGATTAGGAGTACGAGAAAGAGAAGGATAAGCAGAAGCAGAAAGAGAAGGAGAATGAGAAGGAGAAGCAGAAGAAGCAGAAGAAGCAGAAGCAGGAGAAGCAGAAGCAGAATGAAAAGCAGAAGAAGGAGAAATTGAAACAGAAGATGCAGAAGAAGAAGCAGAAGCAGTAGTAGAAGCAGAAGAAGGAGAAGCAGAAGGAGAAGCATAAAGAGAAACAGAAGGAGAAGCAGGAGAAGCAGAAGCAGGAGAAGCAGATCAGAAGAAATAGAAGAAGGAGAAGAAGCAGAAGCAGAAAGAGAAGCAGAAACAGAAGGAGAAGCAGAAATAGAAGCAGAAGAAGGCGAAGAACAAAAGGAGAACCTGAAGCAGAAGGTGAAGCTGGAGAAGCAGCAGAAGAAGAATCTGGAGAAGAAGAAGGAGAACCAGAAGGAAAAGCAGAAGCAGAAAGAGATTCAAATGCAGAAGGAGAAGCAGAAGAAACAGAAGAAGCAGAAGCAGTAGCAGAAGAAGCTGAAGATGCAGAAGAAGAAAGAGAAGCAGAAGGAATAGCAGAAGAATGAGAAGGAGAAACAGAAGGAGAAGCAGAAGGAGAATCAGAAGGAGAAGCAGAAGAAGCAGAAGGAGAAGCAGAAGAAGAAACAGAAGCAGAAGAAGCAGCAGATGGAGAAGCAGAAGTAGAAGGAGATGCAGAAGGAGAAGCAAGAGAAGCAGAAGCAGTAGAAAAAGAATAAGCATAAGAAGAAGAATCAGAGGGAGTAGGAGAAGACGGAGAAGGAGCAGCAAAAGGATAAGCAGAATGAGAAGAAGATGCAGAAGGAGAAGCAGGAGAAGCAGAAGAAGCAGAAGCAGAAGGAGAAGCAGAAGTAGGAGAAGGAGAAGGAGAAGGAGAAGGAAGGGCAGCAGAAGCAATAGG
>NW_012299472.1:0-3741 GCF_000151885.1 Dipodomys ordii | reverse complement strand
ATTGAAGGAGAAGGAGAATGAGACGGAGAAGCAGAAGGAGAAGTAGGAGAAGCAGAAGAAGGAGAAGCAGGAGAAGCAGAAGCAGAAGAAACAGAAGAAGGAGAAGAGCAGAAGCAGAAGGAGAAACAGAAGCAGAAGGAGAAGCAGAAGAAGCAGAAGTTGTAAGCAGAAGAACTGAAAAGCAGAAAAGAAGAAGAAGCAGAAGAAGAATGATAGCAGGAAAAGCTGAAGAAGAAGGAGAAGGAGAAATAGAAGGATTAGGAGTAGGAGAAACAGACGGATAAGCAGAAGCAGAAAGAGAAGGAGAAGGAGAAGGAGAAGCAGGAGAAGCAGAAGCAGGAGAAGCAGAAGCAGGAGAAGCAGAAGCAGAATGAAAAGCAGAAGAAGGAGAAATTGAAACAGAAGAAGATGCAGAAGGAGAAGCAGAAGCAGAAGGAGAAGCAGAAGAAGGAGAAGGAGAAGGAGAAGCAGAAGGATAAGAATAAAGAGAAACCGAAGGAGAACCAGGAGAAGCAGGAGAAGCATAAGCAGAAGAAATAGAAGAAGGAGAAGAAACAGAAGCAGAAAGAGAAGCAGAAACAGAAGGAGAAGCAGAAATAGAAGACGAAGAAGCCGAAGAAGCAGAAGCAGAACCTGAAGCGGAAGGAGAAGCAGAAGAAGCAGAATCTGGAGAAGAAGAAGGAGAACCAGAAGGAGAAGCAGAAGCAGAAAGAGAAGCAAAAGCAGAAGGAGAAGCAGAAGAAACAGAAGAAGCAGAAGCAGTAGCAGAAGAAGCTGAAGATGCAGAAGCAGAAAGAGAAGCAGAAGGAATAGCAGAAGAACGAGAAGGAGAAGGAGAAACAGAAGGAGAAGAAGAAGGAGAATCAGAAAAGGCAGAAGAAGCAGAATCAGACGGAGAAGCAGAAGAAGAAGAAGCAGAAGCAGAAGAAGAAGCAGACGAAAAGCACAAGCAGAAGGAGATGCAGAAGGAGAAGCAGGAGAAGCAGTAGAAGCAGAAGCAGAAGGAGAAAAGAAGTAGAAGAAGCAGAATCCGAAGAAGCAGAAGCAGAAGTAGAAAGAGAAGCCGACGAAGAGAAGTAGAAAGAGAAGCAGGAAAAGCAGAAGAAGCAGAAGCAGGAGAAGCAGAAGGAGAAGAAACAGGAGAAGGACAAGAAGCAGAAAGAGATCAGTAGAAGCAGAAGAGGCAGGAAAAGCAGAAGCAGAAGAAAGAGAAGAAGAAGAAGACGAAAAAGAAGAAGAAGAAGAAGCAGCATAAGGAGAAGCATAAGGAGAAGCATAAGGAGAAGTATAAGGAGAAGCAGTAGAAGCAGAAGAAGCAGAAGCAGGAGAAGCTGAAGCAGAAGAAAAAGAATAAGCAAAAGAAGCAGAAGCAGAAGCAGTGAGAGAAGCAGAAGAAGGAGGAGAAGGAGCAGCAGAAGGAGAAGCAGAAGGAGAAAGAGAAGCAGAAACAGAAGGAGAACAAGAAGGAGAAGCTGGAGAATCAGAAGAAGCAGAAAGAGATGGAGAAGAAGGAGAAGCAGAAGTAGAATCAGAAGAAACAGAAGAAGAAGAAGCAGAAGAAACAGAAGCAAAAGAAACAGAAGAAGGAGAAGAGCAGAAGCAGAAGCAGAAGGAGAAGCAGAAGCGGAAGGAGAAGCAGAAAGAGAAGCAGGAGAAGCAGAAGAAGCAGGAGAAGCAGAAGCAGAAGAAACAGGAGAAGCCGAAGAAGCAGAAGCAGAATCTGAAGCAGAAGGAGAAACAGAAGAAGCACAATCTGAAGCAGAAGCAGAAGAAACAGAAATAGTAGAATAAGCAGAAGCAGAAGCACCAGGACAAGCAGAGGAACAAGAAGGAGAAGGCGAAAGAGTAGGAGAAGCAAAAGGATAAGCAGAAGCAGAAGGAGACGCAGAAGGAGAAGCAGCACGAGAAGTAGAAGAAGCAGGAGAAGCAGAAGCAAGAGAAGCAGAAGAAACAGAAGACGCAGAAGCAGAATGAGAAGCAGAAGGAGAAATTGAAGCAGAAGGAGAAGCAGAAGCAGAAGGAGAAGCAGAAGAAGGAGAAGGAGAAGGAGAAGCAGAAAGAGAAGCAGAAAGAGAAGCACAACGAGAAGCACAATGAGAAGCAGGAGAAGCAGAAGCAGGAGAAGCAGAAGCAGAAGAAACATAAGAAGGAGAAGAAGCAGAAGCAGAAGGAGAAGCAGAAACAGAAGGAAAAGCAGAAGTAGAAGCAGGAGCAGCAGAAGAAGCAGCAGCAGGAGAAGCAGAAGCAGAAGAAGCCGAAGAAGCAGAAGCAGAACCTGAAGCATAAGGAGATACAGGAGAAGCAGAAGAAGCAGAATCTGGAGAAGCAGAAGGAGAAGCAGAAGCAGAAAGAGAAGCAAAAGCAGAAGGAGAAGCAGAAGGAGAAGCAGAAGAAACAGAAGAAGCAGAGGCAGTAGCAGAAGAAGCAGAAGATGCAGAAGCAGAAGGAGAAGCAGAAGCAGTAGTAGAAGCAGAAGAAGGAGAAGCAGAAGGAGAAGCATAAAGAGAAACAGAAGGAGAAGCAGGAGAAGCAGAAGCAGGAGAAGCAGAATCAGAAGAAATAGAAGGAGAAGAAGCAGAAGCAGAAAGAGAAGCAAAAACAGAAGGAGAAGCAGAAGAAGCCGAAGAAGCAAAAGCAGAACCTAAAGCAGAAGGAGAAGCAGGAGAAGCAGAAGAAGCAGAATCTGGAGAAGAAGAAGGAGAACCAGAAGGAGAAGCAGAAGCAGAAAGAGAAGCAAAAGCAGAAGGAGAAGCAGAAGAAACAGAAGAAGCAGAATCAGTAGCAGAAGAAGCTGAAGATGCAGAAGCAGAACGAGAAGCAGAAGGAATATCAGAAGAACGAGAAGGAGAAATAGAAGGAGAAGCAGAAGGAGAAGCAGGAAAAGCAGAAGAAACAGAAGCAGACGGAGAAGCAGAAGAAGGAGAAGGAGAAGCCAGAGCAGAAGAAGAATCAGAAGGAAAAGCACAAGCAGAAGGAGATGTAGAAGGAGAAGCAGGAAATGCAGAAGACGCAGAAGCAGAAGGAGAAGAAGAAGGAGAAGAATCAGAATCAGAAGAAGCAGAAGCAGAAATAGAAAGAGAAGCCGACGAAGAGAAGCAGAACGAGAAGCAGGAGAAGCAGAAGAAGCACAAGCGGGAGAAGCAGAAGAAGAAGAAACAGAAGAAGGAGAAGGAGCAGAACAAGAAGGAGAAGCAGAAGGAGAAACAGAAAGAGAAGCAGGAAAAGCAGAAGAAGCAGAATCATGAGATGCAGAAGGAGAAGAAACAGGAGAAGGACAAGAAGAAGAAAGAGAAGCAGTAGAAACAGAAGAGGCAGGAAAAGCAGAAGCCGAAGAAAGAGAAGAAGAAGAAGACGAAGAAGAAGAACAAGAAGCAGCAGCATAAGGAGAAACATAAGGAGAAGCATAAGGAGAAGTATAAGGAAGAGCAGTAGAAGCAGAAGAAGCAGAAGCAGGAGAAGCTGAAGCAGAAGAAAAAGAATAAGCAAAAGAAGCAGAAGCAGAAGCAGTGAGAGAAGCAGAAGAAGGAGAAGGAGAAGGAGCAGCAGAAGGAAAAGCAGAAGCAGAAAGAGAAGCAGAAACAGAAGGAGAACAAGAAGGAGAAGCAGGAGCATCAGAAGAAGCAGAAAGAGAAGGAGAAGAAGGAGAAGCAGAAGTAGAATCAGAAGAAACAGAAGAAGAAGAAGCAGAAGAAACAGAAGCAAAAAAAAACAGAAGAAGGAGAAGAGCAGAAGCAGAAGGAG
>NW_012299471.1:0-2500 GCF_000151885.1 Dipodomys ordii | reverse complement strand
AAACAGAAGAAAGAGAAGAGCAGAAGCAGAAGCAGAAGGAGAAGCAGAGGCAGAGGAGAAGCAGAAAGAGAAGCAGGATTAGCAGAAGAAGCAGGAGAAGCAGAAGCAGAAGAAACAGGAGAAGCCGAAGAAGCAGAAGCAGAATCTGAAGTAGGAGAAACAGAAGAGGCACAATCTGAAGCAGAAGCAGAAGAAACAGAAAGAGTAGAATAAGCAGAAGCAGAAGCAGCAGGAGAAGCAGAAGAAGAAGACGGAGAAGGCGAAAGAGAAGGATTAGGAGTAGGAGAAGCATAAGGATAAGCAGAAGTAGAAAGAGACGTAGAAGGAGAAGCAGCACGAGAAGTAGGAGAAGCAGGAGAAGCAGAAGCAGGAGAAGCAGAAGCATAAGAATCCGAAGAAGCAGAAGCAGAACCTGAAGAAGAAGGAGAAGCAGGAGAAGCAGAAGAAGCAGAAGCAGAAGGAGAAGTAGAAGTAGGAGAAGGAGAAGGAAGAGCCGCAGAAGCAATAGGAGAAGCAGAAGGAGAAGCAGAAGCAGAATGAGAAGCAGAAAGAGAAGCAGTAGAAGCAGAAGAAGCAGGAAAAGAAGAAGCGGAAAAAAGAGAAGAAGAAGAAGAAGAAGAAGAAGAAGAAGAAGAAGAAGAAGAAGAAGAAGAAGAAGAAGAAGAAGAAGAAGAAGAAGAAGAAGAAGAAGAAGAAGAAGAAGAAGAAGAAAAAGAAGAAGAAAAAGAAGGAGAAGCATAAGGAGAAGCATAAGGAGAAGCATAAGGAGAAGCAGTAGAAGCAGAAGTAGCAGAAGCAGGAGAAGGAATAAGCAAAAGAAGCAGAAGCAGAAGCAGTGGGGGAAGCAGAAGAAGGAGAAGGAGAAGGAGCAGCAGAAGGAGAAGCAGAAGCAGAAATAGAATCAGAAACAGAAGTAGAACAAGAAGGAGAAGCAGGAGAATCAGAAGAAGCAGAAGTAGAAGCAGAAAGAGGAGAAGAAGGAGAAGCAGAAGTAGAATCAGAAGAAACAGAAGAAGAAGAAGCAGAAGAAACAGAAGCAAAAGAAACAGAAGAAAGAGAAGAGCAGAAGCAGAAGCAGAAGGAGAAGCAGAGGCAGAAGAGAAGCAGAAAGAGAAGCAGGATTAGCAGAAGAAGCAGGAGAAGCAGAAGCAGAAGAAACAGGAGAAGCCGAAGAAGCAGAAGCAGAATCTGAAGCAGGAAAAACAGAAGAGGCACAATCTGAAGCAGAAGCAGAAGAAACAGAAATAGTAGAATAAGCAGAAGCAGAAGCAGCAGGAGAAGCAGAAGAAGAAGACGGAGAAGGCGAAAGAGAAGGATTAGGAGTAGGAGAAGCAAAAGGATAAGCAGAAGCAGAAAGAGACGCAGAAGGAGAAGCAGCACGAGAAGTAGGAGAAGCAGGAGAAGCAGAAGAAACAGAAGACGCATAAGAAGAATGAGAATCAGAAGGAGAAACTGAAGCAGAAGCAGAAGGAGAAGCAGAAGCAGAAGCAGAAGGAGAAGCAGAAGAAGGAGAAGGAGAAGAAGAAAAAGAAGCAGAACGAGAAGCAGGAGAAGCAGAACCAGAAAAAACAGAAGAAGGAGAAGAAGCAGAAGCAGAAGGAGAAGCAGAAACAGAAGGAAAAGCAGAAAGAGAAGCAGGAGAAGCAGAAGAAGCAGCAGCAGGAGAAGCAGAAGCAGAAGAAGCCGAAGAAGCAGAAGCAGAACCTGAAGCAAAAGGAGAAGCAGTAGAAGCAGAAGAAGCAGAATCTGGAGAAGCAGAAGGAGAAGCAGAAGGAAAAGCAGAAGAACGAGAAACAGAAGCAGAAGGAGAAGCAGAAGCAGAAGGAGAAGCAGAAGAAGGAGCAGGAGAAGGAAAAGCAGCAGGAAAAGCAGAAAGAGCAGCAGAAGGAGAAGCAGGAGATGCAGAAACAGGAGAAGCAGAAGAAGAAGAAACAGGAGAAAGACAAGAAGCAGAAGCAGAAGGAGAAGCAGAAACAGAAGGAGAAGCAGAAAGAGAAGGTGGAGTAGCAGAAGAAGCAGAAGCAGGAGAAGCAGAAGCATAAGAATCCGAAGAAGCAGAAGCAGAACCTGAAGCAGAAGGAAAAGCAGGAGAAGCAGAAGAAGCAGAATCTGGAGAAGCAGAATGAGAAGCTGAAGGAGAAGCAGAAGCAGAAAGAGAATCAAAAGCAGGAGAAGCAGAAGAAACAGAATAATAGAAGCAGTAGCCATTGTAGCAGAAGCAGAAGGAGAAGCCGAAAGAAAAGCAGAAGAACAAGAAGGAGAAGGAGAAACAGAAGGAGAAGCAGAAGGAGAAGCAGAAAGAGAAGCAGGTAAAGCAGAAGAAGAAGAAGCACAAGGAGAATCAGAAGGAGAAGCAGAAGAAGGAGAAGGAGAAGCAGAAGCAGAAGAAGATGCAGAAGGAGAAGCAGGAGAAGCAGAAGAAGCAGAAGCAGAAGGAGAAGAAGGAAAAGCAGAAGAAGCAGAAGCAAAAGGAGAAGCAAAAGAAGGAGAAGTAGAAGAA
>NW_012299470.1:0-3742 GCF_000151885.1 Dipodomys ordii | reverse complement strand
TGTACCGATATGTACTCTGTTGTGTCCAGCTGTGTCCCTTCTCAGTCTCCGCTGTCCCCCGCTGTGTCCCCTAGTGTGTCCCGCTGTGTCCCGCTCTGCCCATGCTGTGTCCCGCTGTGTCCCAGCTGTGTGTCCGCTGTGTCCTGCTAAGTACTCCGTTGTGTCCCGTTCTGTCCCCTCTCAGTCTCCGCTGTCCCACGCTTTATCCCGCTGTGTCCCGCTGTGTCCCCCGGTTTGTCCCGCTGTGTCTACGCAGTGTCCCAGCTGTGTCCCGCTGTGTCACACAGTGTCCCATGGTGTTCCAATTTGTCCCCTGCTGTGTCCCCTGCTGAGTCCCTTCTGTGTCGCCTCTGTGTCCCGCTGTGTCCCGCTGTGCCCCCACTGTGTCCCTTTGTGTCCACATCTGTGTACCACGCTGTGTAATGCTGTGTCCCCGCTGTATCCACGCTTTGTCCCACTGGTTCCCGCTGTGTCCTCGCTGTGTTCCCCACTGTGTCCCGCAGTGTCCCCTGCTGTGTCCACTGCTGTGTCCTCGCTGTGTCCCACGCTGTGTCCCGCTCTGTCCTCACTGGGTCCCCCGCTGTGTCCCGCTGTGTCCCCGG
This sequence comes from Dipodomys ordii, assembly GCF_000151885.1. Classification (NCBI taxonomy): domain Eukaryota; kingdom Metazoa; phylum Chordata; class Mammalia; order Rodentia; family Heteromyidae; genus Dipodomys; species Dipodomys ordii. The sequence continues at coordinate 3,140 of NW_012299470.1, read as the reverse complement.
TTGTGTCCCGCTGTGGCCCGCTGTGTCCCGCTCTGTCCCTGCTGTGTCCCGCTGTTACCTGCTGTGTCCTCGCTGTGTCCCCCGCTGTCTCCCGCTCTGTCCCCCACTGTGTCTCACGATTTGTCCTCGCTGTGTCCCACTGTGTCCCGCTGTTTCCCGCTGTGCCCCCACTGTGTCCCGTTGTGTCCACAGATGTGTACCACGCTGTGTAAGGCTGTATCCCAGCTGTATCGACGCTGTGTCCCGCTGGGTCCCGCTGGGTCCTCGCTGGGTCCACCGCTGTGTCCCGCTGTTTTCACCGCTGTGTCCCGCTGTGTCCCCGCTCTCTTCCCCTGTGTCCACCGCTGTGTCCTGCTGTTTCCCCCGCTGTGTCCCGCTGTGTCCTCGCTGTGTCCCCCGCTGTCTCCCGCTCTGTCCCCCGCTGTGTCTCACGCTTTGTCCCCGCTGTGTCCCACTGTGTTCCGCTGTGTCCCGCTGTGCCCCCACTGTGTCCCGTTGTGTCCACAGCTGTGTACCACACGGTGTAACGCTGTGTCCCCGCAGTATCGACGCTGTGTCCCGCTGTGTCCCGCTGTGTCCTCTCTGTGTTCACGGCTGTGTCCCGCAGTGTCCCCCGCTGTGTCCCCCGCTGTGTCCTCGCTGTGTTCCCCGCTGTGTCCCGCTATGTCCTCGCTGGGTCCCCCACTGTGTCCCGCTGTGTCCCTCGCTGTGTCCCGCTGTGTCCCGCTCTGTCCCTGCTGTGTCCCGCTGTGTCCTGCTGTGTCCTCGCTGTGTCCCCCGCTGTCTCCCGCTCTGTCCCCCGCTACGTCTCACGATTTGTCCTCGCTGTGTCCCGCTGTGTCCCACTGTGTCCCGCTGTGTCCCGATGTGTCCACAGATGTGTACCACGCTGTGTAATGCTGTATCCCCGCTGTATCGACGCTGTGTCCCTCTGTGTCCCGCTGTGTACCCGCTGTGTCCCTGCTGTGTGCCCGCTGTGGCCCGCTGTGTCCCTCTCTGTCTCCGCTGTCCCCCGCTGTATCTCCCACTTTGTCCCGCTGTGTCCCGCTGTGTCCCCTGCTTTGTCCTGCTGTGTCCCCGCTGTGTACCGCGCTGTGTCCCGCTGTACCCCCACTGTGTCCCGTTGGGTCCACAGATGTGTACCACGCTGTGTAAGGCTGTATCCCCGCTGTATCGACGCTGTGTCCTGCTTGGTCCCGCTGTGTTCCCTGCTGTGTCCCGCTGTGTCCCCCGCTGTGTCCCCGCTGTGTCCCGCTGTGTCCTCCCTGTGTCCCCTGCTGTGTCCCGCTCTGTCCCCAGCTATGTCCCGCTGTGTCCCCGCTGTGTCCCCACTGTGTGTCCGCTGTGTCCCGCTATGTACTCCGTTGTGTCCAGCTGTGTCACCGCTGTGTCCCGCTGTGTCCCCTCTCGGTCTCCGCTGTCCCTCGCTGTGTCCCCCGCTGTGTCCCGCTGTGTTCCCCGCTTTGTCCCGCTGTGTCTACGCAGTGTCCCCTCTGTGTCCCGCTGTGTCACAAAAGTGTCCCATGGTATCCCATTTTGTCCCCCGCTTTGTCCCCTGCTGAGTCACTTCTGTGTCGCCTCTGTGTCCCGCTGTGTCCCCGGTGTGTCCCGCTGTGTCCCGCTGTGTACCCCGCTGTGTCCCGCTATGTTCCCACAGTGTCCCCGCTGTGTCCCGTTGTGTCCCCAGCTGTCTTCCCCTCTGTGTTCAGCAATGTCCCCGTTGTATCGATGCTGGGTCCCGCTGGGTCCCGCTGTGTCCTCCCTGTGTCCCCCGCTGTGTCCTGCTGTGTCCCCCACTGTGTCCCGCTGTGTCTACTGCTGTGTCCCCGCTGTGACCCGCTGTGTCTCGCTGTGTCCCGCTGTGTCCTCGCTGTGTCCCCTGCTGTCTCCCGCTTTGTCCAACGCTGTGTCCCACTGTGTCCCGCTGTGTCCTCGCTGTGTCCCCTGCTGTGTCCTGCTGTGTTCCCGCTGTGTCCCAAGCTGTGTCCCGCTGTGTCCCGCTGTGTGCCCCGCTGTGTCCCACTATGTTCCCGCAGTGTCCCCGCTGTGTCCCCGCTGTGTCCTCGCTGTGTTCCCCGCTGTGTCACGCTGTGTCCCCTGCTGTGTCTCGCTGTGTCTACTGCTGTGTCCCCACTGTGTCCCACTGTGTCTCGCTGTGTCCCGCTGTGTCCTCGCTGTTTCCCACGCTGTGTTCTGCTGTGTCCTCGCTGTTTCCCCCGCTGTGTCCCGTTGTGTCCCCAGCTGTGTACCCCACTGTGTCCCGCTGTGTCCCCGCTGTATCGACGCTGTGTCCCGCTGGGTCCCGCTGTGTCCTCCCTGTGTTCCCCACTGTGTCCCGCTATGTACCCCTCTGTGTCCCTCGCTGTGACCCGCTGTGTCCCGCTGTGTACTTCTGTGTCCCCCGCTGTGTCCCGCTGTGTCTCTGCTGTGTCCCCGCTGTGTCCCAATGTGTCCACACTGTGTCCCGCGCTGGGTCCCGCTGGTTCCCCACTGTTTCCCCCTCTGTGTCCCGCTGTGTCCAGCTGTGTCCCCCGCTGTGTCCCCCGCTGTGTCCCCCGCAGTGTCAGTGCTGTGTCCCGCTGTGTCCTCGCTGTGTCCCCCGCTGTCTCCTGCTCTGTACCCCGCTGTGTCTCAAGCTTTGTCCCCGCTGTGTCCCACTGTGTCCCGCTGTGTCCCGCTAACCCCCACTGTGTCCCGTTGTGTTCACAGCTGTGTACCACGCTGTGTAACGCTGTGAATACCGCTGTATCGACGCTGTGTACCGCTGGGTCCCGCTGTGTCCTCGCTGTGTTCCCCGCTGGGTCCCGCTGTGTCCCCCTTGTGTGCCCCGCTGTGTCCCAGTGTGTCCCGCTGTGTCCCCCGCTGTGTCCCCAGCTGTGTCCCTATGTGTCCCACGCTTTGTCCCCCTGTGTCCCCGCAGTTTCCCCGCTGTGTCCCGCTGTTTCCCACTGTGTTCTGTGGTGTCCTGTTTTGTCCCCTGCTGTGTCCCCCGGTGAGTCGCCGCTGTGTCCCCGCTTTGTCCCGCTGAGTCCTCCATGTATCCCCCGCTGTGTCCCGCTGTGTCCGGCTGTGTCCCCCGCTGAAAACCCCGCTGTGTCCCCGCAGTGTCAGCGCTGTGTCCCGCTGGTCCCGCTTGAGAA
>NW_012299469.1:0-2102 GCF_000151885.1 Dipodomys ordii | reverse complement strand
CTCAGCACCGCACAAGCAAAAGATAAACAGCCAGAAGTGGCGCTATGGCTCAAGTGGTAGAGTGCTAGCCTTGAGCTGAAGAGCTGAGGGACAGTACCCAGGCCCAGAATTCAGCCTCCATGACCGTATCCAAAAAAAAAGTGACATGGATTTTTCTTATACTATTTCATGATTTTTTTATTATGAAAATACATACAGAGGCGTTACAATTACATGAACAAGGTAATTAGCACATTTCCTATCAACATTGTTGCCTCCTCCTTTGTTTCCCCTTCCTATCCCTTCCCATCTCCCCTTCTGGGCCTATCCGCTCCCCACCACGCCAAAGTTGTGAACTTCGGTTTTCGACATAATACTTTGTATATGTCATTGTTGCAATAGGTCCACCTGTATCCCAATTTGTTTTTCCCATCCCCTCTACAAATTATTCCAACATCAAATACAGCGAAAATAGTGGTTATACCGTGGGGGAGGGACATACAATGCAACAAAAAAATCATCTTATAAATATGCTACAAACAATAGCAGAAAAGAAAAAAAATTGAGTCTTTATCTTGGGGTCCATTGTGCCTAACATCAACTTGTCTAACAGTTACAATTTGTCTCAGACATAAACTGGTTATTGCAAATAATGGAAACCATAGGAACTATGTTTCTTTGAGCCTGGATTACTTTACTTAATATAATTTTTTCTGAGGCTTTCCATTTCCTAGCAAATGGGCAATGTCATTGTTTCTGATGGAGGCATAGAATTCCATTGGGTATATATATAACATTTTCTTGATCCATTCATCTACTGAGGGGCATCAGGGTTGGATCCATATCTTAGCTATGGTAAATAATGCTGCAATATGGGATGGGAGGGAGGTTCAGTGGTAGAGTGCTTGCCTTGCCTGTATGAAGCCCTGGGTTCGATTCCCCAGACCACATAAGCAAAAAGAAAAAAAGCCGGAAGTGGTGCTGTGGCTCAAGTGGTAGAGTGCTAGCCTTGAGCTAAAGAGCTGAGGGACAGCGTCCAAGCCCAGGATTCAGGCCCCACCACAGGACCCCCCAAAAAAATAATGCTGCAATAAATATAGTTGTGCTGGTAGCTTTAGTATGGTCTTCTTTGTGATCATTTGGGTAAATGTCCAACAGTGTGAGTACTGGGTCATCAGGGAGCTCTATGTAGAGTCTTTTGAGGAACATCCACAATACTTTACGAACTGCTTGAACAAGTTTACAGGCCCACCAAGATCCCCTCCAGCTTCTGTTGTTATTGGAGTTCTTTACTACAGCCATTCTAATTGGGGTGAGGTAGTATCTCAGTGTTGTTTAGATTTGCATTTCTTTTATGGCTAGGGAGATTGAACATTTCTTCATGTGTCTATTGGCTATCTTTCTTTCTTCTTCAGAGAAGTTTCTCTATAAATCTTTAGCCCAATTATTTATTGGGCAGTTGTTTCTTTAAAAATTTGTTGTTGGGGAATTTAATTTTTTGAGTTCCAGGTGTATTTTAGATATGAGACTCTTTTCCATTGTATGGCTAGAAAAGATCTTCCCATCCGTGGGTTTTCTATTGATCTTGCTACTTTTGTCCTTTGCCACGCAGAAGCTCTGCAATTTCATGCAATCCCATTTGTCCACACTTTCTTTGATTTGTTGTGTTTCTGGGTCTATATTAAGAAAAGTTCAGCCTGTGCCAAGGAGACCTAGTGTATCTCCTATATTGTCCAGTAATGTCTTCAACGTGTCTGATTTGACTCTGAGGCCATTGATCAATTTGGAGTTGTTTCTTCTGCAGGGTGATATATGATGATCTAGCTTTAGTTTTCTACATTGATGAACCAATTTTACCAGCAACATTTACTGAAGAGGCTGTCTTTCTTCCATTCTATGTTTTTAGCTCCCTTATTGAAGTTTATGTGACTATAGCTCCATGGGGTACATTTCTGGGTTTTCAATTCTATTCCATTGGTCCTGAGGTCTGTTCTTGTGCCATACCAAGCTGTTTTGATTACTATGGTTTTGTAGTAGAGTTTGAATTGGTAATTGATATTCCTCCAGCAGTGTTCTTTCCGTTGAGGAGCGTTTTTGCTATTCAAGGGTCCTTTTATTGTTCC
>NW_012299468.1:0-3742 GCF_000151885.1 Dipodomys ordii | reverse complement strand
CAGAAGCAGAACCTGAAGCAGGAGAAGTAGAAGAAGCAGTATCTGGAGAAGCAGAATGAGAAGCAGAAGGAGAAGCAGAAGCAAAAAGAGAATCAAAAGCAGAAGTAGAAGCAGAAGAAACAAAAGAAGCAGAAGCAGTAGTCGTTGTAGCAGAAGGAAAAGCAGTAGGAAAAGCAGAAGAACGAGAAGGAGAAGCAGAAGGAGAATCAGAAGGAGAAGCAGAAGAAGGAGAAGGAGAAGCAGAAGAAGAATAAGCAGCAGAAGGAGAAGCAGAAGCAGAAGAAGATGCAGAACGAGAAGCAGGAGAAGCAGAAGAAGCAGAAGCAGAAGAAGAAGCAGAAGTAGAAGGAGAAGGAGAAGGAAGGGCAGCAGAAGCAATAGGAGAAGCAGAATGAGAAGCAGAAGAATGAGAAGAAGAAAGAGAAGCAGGAGAAGCACAAATGAAGAAGCAGGAGAAGCAGAAACAGAAGATACAGAAGAAGAAGAAGAAGAAGAAGAAGAAGAAGAAGAAGAAGAAGAAGAAGAAGAAGAAGAAGAAGAAGAAGAAGAAGAAGAAAAAGGAGAAGAAGAAGCAAAAGAAGAAGCAGAAGCAGGAGAAGCAGAAGGAGAAGAAGAAGAAGTAGAAGTAGAAGCAGAAGGAGAAGTAGAAGAAGGAGAAGGAGGAGCAGAAGGAGAAGGAGAAGAAGGAGAAGGAGGAGCAGAAGGACAAGCAGCAGGAGAAGCAGAAAGAGAAGCAGAAGAAGCAGGAGAAGCAGAAGTAGAAGAAAAAGAAGAAGCATGAGAAACAGAAGCAGAGGGAGAAGGAGAAGATGTAGAAGCAGAAGGAGAAGCAGAAGGAAAAGCAGAAGAACGAGAAGGAGAAGGAGAAACAGAAGGAGAAGCAGAAGGAGAGGCAGAGGGAGAAGCCGAAGGAGAAGCAGGAAAATCAGAAGAAGCAGAAGCAAAAGGTGAACCAAAAGAAGCAGGAGAAGCAGAAGAAGAAGAAGAAGAAGAAGCATAAGAACAAGCACAAGCAGAAGGAGATGCAGAAGGAGAAGCAGGAGAAGCAGAAGAAGCAGAAACTGAAGGAGAAGCAGAAGTAGGAGAAGGAGAAGGAGAAGGAGGAGAAACAGAAGCAGAAGGAGAAGTAGAAGCAGAATGAGTAGCAGAAAGAGAAGCAGGAGAAGCACAAGAAGGAGAAGCAGGAGAACCCGAAAGAGAAGAAGAAGAAGAAGCAGAAACAGAAGCAGGAGAAGCAGGAGAAGCTAAGAAGCAGAAGCAACTGAAGCAGAAGCAAAAGAAACAGAAGAAGCATAAGTAGCAGAAGCAAAAGCAGAAGTAGAAGCAGAAGAACGAGAAGGAGAAGGAGAAAGAGAAATATAAGGAGAAGCAGAAGGAGAAGCAGAAGCAGAAGTAGGAGAAGGAAGAGCAGCAGAAGCAATAGGAGAAGCAGAAGGAGAAGCAGACAGAGAAGCATTAGAAGCAGAAGATGCAGGAAAAGCAGAAGCAGAAGAAAGAGAAGAAGAAGAAGAAGAAGAAGAAGAAGAAGAAGAAGAAGAAGAAGAAGAAGAAGAAGAAGAAGAAGAAGAAGAAGGAGAAGGAGAAGAAGAAGAAGAGGAAGAAGGGGAAGAAGAAGAAGAAGAAGAAGAAGAAGGAGAAGAAGGAGAAGAAGAAGAAGAAGAAGAAGAAGAAGAAGGAGAAGCATAAGGAGAAGCATAAGGAGAAGCATACGGAGAAGCATACGGAGAAGCAGTAGAAGCAGAAGAAGCAGAAGCAGGAGAAGCAGAATCAGAAGAAAAAGAATAAGCAAAAGAAGCAGAATCAGTGGGAGAAGCAGAAGAAGGAGAAGGCGAAGGAGCAGCAGAAGGAGAAGCAGAAGCAGAAGAATCAGGAGAAGCAGAAGAAAGAGAAGAAGGAGAAGAGCAGAAGCAGAAGCAGAAGCAGAAGTAGAAACAGAAGCAGAAGGAGAAGGAGAAAGAGTAGCAGGAGAAGCAGAAGAAGCTGAAGCAGGAGAAGCAGAAGGAGAAGAAGCAGAAAAAGCAGAAGCAGAACCTGAACCAGAAGGAGAAGCAGAAGCAGAAGAAGCAGGAGAAGCAGAAGCAGAAGAAACAGAAGAAGGAGAAGAGCAGAAGCAGAAGGAGAAGCAGAAGCAGAAGGAGAAGCAGAATAAACAGAAGCTGAAGTAGAAGAAAGAGAAAAAGCAGAAGAAGCAGAAGAGGAAGCAGAAGGAGAAGCAGAAGCAGAAGAAGGAGAAGGAGAAAGAGAAGGATTTGGAGTAGAAGAAACAGAAGGATAAGCAGAAGCAGAAAGAAAAGGAGAAGGAGAAGCAGGAGAAGCAGAAGCAGAATGAAAAGCAGAAGAATGAGAAATTGAAACAGAAGAAGATGCAGAAGGAGAAGCAGAAGCAGAAGGAGAAGCAGAAGTAGGAGGAGAAGGAGAAGCAGAAGGATAATCATAAGGAGAAACAGAAGGAGAAGAAGGAGAAGCAGAAGGAGAAGAAATAGAAGAAGCAGAAGCAGAAGCAGAAGCAGAAACAGAAGGAGATGCAGAAATAGAAGCAGAAGAAGCCGAAGAAGCAGAAGAAGAACCTGAAGCAGAAGGAGAAGCAGAAGAAGCAGAATCTGGAGAAGAAGAAGGAGAAGCAGAAGCAGAAAGAGAAGCAAAAGCAGAAGGAGAAGCAGAAGAAACAGAAGAAGCAGAAGCAGTAGCAGAAGAAGCTGAAGATGCAGAAGCAGAAGAAGAAGCAGAAGGAAAAGAAGAAGAACAAGAAGGAGAAGGAGAAACAGAAGGAGAAGCAGAAGGAGAAGCAGAAGGAGAAGCAGGAAAAGCAGAAGAAGCAGTAGCAGACCGAGAAGGAGAAGCAGAAGTACTAGAAGAAGCATAAGGACAAGCACAAGCAGAAGGAGATGCAGAAACAGAAGCAGAAAGAGAAGCAGACGAAGAGAAGCAGAACGAGAAGCAGGAGAAGCAGAAGAAGAAGAAACAGAAGAAGGAGAAGTAGCAGAAGCAGAAGGAGAAGCAGAAAGACAAGCAGAAACAGAAGGAGAAGCAGAAAGAGAAGGAGGGGAAGCAGAAGAAGCAGAAGCATAAGAATCCGAAGAAGCAGAAGCAGAACCTGAAGCAGGATTAGTAGAAGAAGCAGAATCTGGAGAAGCAGAATGATAAGCAGAAGGAGAAGCAGAAGCAGAAAGAGAATCAAAATAAGAAGTAGAAGCAGAAGAAACAGAAGAAGCAGAAGCAGTAGTCGTTGTAGCAGAAGCAGAAGGAGAAGCAGTAGGAAAAGCAGAAGAACGAGAAGGAGAAGGAGAAGCAGAAGGAGAATCAGAAGGAGAAGCAGAAGAAGGAGAAGGAGAAGCAGAAGCAGAAGAAGCAGCAGAAGGAAAAGCAGAATCAGAAGAAGATGCAGAAGGAGAAGCAGGAGAAGCAGAAGAAGCAGAAGCAGAAGAACAAGCAGAAGTAGGAGAAGGAGAAGGAAGGGCAGCAGAAGCAATAGGAGACGCAGAAGGAGAAGCAGAAGAATGAGAAGAAGAAAGAGAAGCAGGAGAAGCACAAATGCAGAAGCAGGAGAAGCAGAAACAGAAGATACAGAAGAAGAAGAAGAAGAAGAAGAAGAAGAAGAAGAAGAAGAAGAAGAAGAAGAAGAAGAAGAAGAAGAAGAAGAAGAAGAAGGAAGAGGAGGAGGAGGAGGAGGGGAGGGTCTCTCGTCTGGTTGCTCGCTGTTAGAGGTCAAGTAGCACTGGGGATTTTTGACCTGTTATGTTCA
>NW_012299467.1:0-3742 GCF_000151885.1 Dipodomys ordii | reverse complement strand
GAGAAGCCAGAAGCAGTTGTTGAGCAGAGAAGGGGAAGCAGAAGGTGAGGCATAAAGAGAAACCAGTAAGGAGAAGCAGGAGAAGCAGAAGCAGGAGAAGCAGATTAGAAGAAAATAGAAAGAAGGATAAGAAGCAGAAGCAGAAAGAGAAGCAGAAACAGAAGGAGAAGCAGAAATAGAAGCAGAAGAAGCCGAAGAAGCAAAAGCAGAACTTAAAGCAGAAGGAGAAGCAGAAGAAGGAGAATCTGGAGAAGAAGAAGGAGATCCAGAAGGAGAAGCAGAAGCAGAAAGAGAAGCAAAAGCAGAAGGAGAAGCAGAAGGAGAAGCAGAAGAAACAGAAGAAGCAGAATCAGTAGCAGAAGAAGCTGAAGATGCAGAAGCAGAAAGAGAAGCAGAAGGAATAGCAGAAGAACGAGAAGGAGAAATAGAAGGAGAAGCAGAAGGAGAAGCAGGAAAAGCAGAAGAAACAGAAGCAGACGGAGAAGCAGAAGAAGGAGAAGGAGAAGCCGGAGCAGAAGAAGCAGTAGGAAAAGCACAAGCAGAAGCAGATGCAGAAGGAGAAGCAGGAAATGCAGAAGACGCAGAAGCAGAAGGAGAAGAAGAAGGAGAAGAAGCAGAATCAGAAGAAGCAGAAGCAGAAATAGAAAGAGAAGCCGACGAAGAGAAGCTGAACGAGAAGCAGGAGAAGCAGAAGAAGCACAAGCGGGAGAAGCAGAAGAAGAAGAAACAGAAGAAGGAGAAGGAGCAGAAGCAGAAGGAGAAGCAGAAGGAGAAGCAGAAAGAGAAGCAGGAAAATCAGAAGAAGCAGAAGCAGGAGAAGCAGAAGGAGAAGAAACAGGAGAAGGACAAGAAGCAGAAAGAGAAGCAGTAGAAGCAGAAGAGGCAGGAAAAGAAGAAGCAGAAGAAAGAGAAGAAGAAGAAGACGAAGAAAAAGAAGAAGCAGCATAAGGAGAAGCATAAGGAGAAGCATAAGGAGAAATATAAGGAGAAGCAGTAGAAGGAGAAGAAGCAGAAGCAGGAGAAGCTGAAGCAGAAGAAAAAGAATAAGCAAAAGAAGCAGAAGCAGAAGCAGTGAGAGAAGCAGAAGAAGGAGAAGGAGCAGCAGAAGGAGAAGCAGAAGCAGAAAGAGAAGCAGAAACAGAAGGAGAACAAGAAGGAGAAGCAGGAGAATCAGAAGAAGCAGAAAGAGAAGGAGAAGAAGTAGAAGCAGAAGTAGAGTCAGAAGAAACAGAAGAAGAAGAAGCAGAAGAAACAGAAGCAAAAGAAACAGAAGAAGGAGAAGAGCAGAAGCAGAAGCAGAAGGAGAAGCAGAAGCAGAAGGAGAAGCAGAAAGAGAAGCAGGAGAAGCAGAAGCAGAAGAAACAGGAGAAGCCGAAGAAGCAGAAGCAGAATCTGAAGCAGAAGGAGAAACAGAAGAAGCACAATCTAAAGCAGAAGCAGAAGAAACAGAAATAGTAGAATAAGCAGAAGCAGAAGCACCAGGACAAGCAGAAGAACAAGAAGGAGAAAGCGAAAGAGAAGGATTAGGAGTAGGAGAAGCAAAAGGATAAGCAGAAGCAGAAAGAGACGCAGAAGGAGAAGCAGCACGAGAAGTAGGAGAAGCAGGAGAAGCAGAAGCAAGAGAAGCAGAAGAAACAGAAGACGCAGAAGCAGAATGAGAAGCAGAAGGAGAAATTGAAGCAGAAGGAGAAGCAGAAGCAGAAGGAGAAGCAGAAGAAAGAGAAGGAGAAGCAGAAAGAGAAGCAGAAAGAGAAGCACAACGAGAAGCACAACGAGAAGCAGGAGAAGCAGAAGCAGGGGAAGCAGAAGCAGAAGAAACATAAGAAGGAGAAGAAGCAGAAGGAGAAGCAGAAACAGAAAGAAAAGCAGAAATAGAAGCATGAGCAGCAGAAGAAGCAGCAGCAGGAGAAGCAGAAGCAGAAGAAGCCGAAGAAGCAGAAGCAGAACCTGAAGCATAAGGAAATACAGGAGAAGCAGAAGAAACAGAATCTGGAGAAGCAGAAGGAGAAGCAGAAGCAGAAAGAGAAGCAAAAGCAGAAGGAGAAGCAGAAGAAACAGAAGAAGCAGAGGCAGTAGCAGAAGAAGCAGAAGATGCAGAAGCAGAAGGAGAAGCAGAAGCAGTAGTAGAAGCAGAAGAAGGAGAAGCATAAAGAGAAACAGAAGGAGAAGCAGGAGAAGCAGAAGCAGGAGAAGCAGAATCAGAAATAGAAGAAGGAGAAGAAGCAGAAGCAGAAAGAGAAGCAGAAACAGAAGGAGAAGCAGAAAAAGAAGCAGAAGAAGCCGAAGAAGCAAAAGCAGAACCTAAAGCAGAAGGAGAAGCAGGAGAAGCAGAAGAAGCAGAATCTGGAGAAGAAGAAGGAGAACCAGAAGGAGAAGCAGAAGCAGAAAGAGAATCAAAATCAGAAGGAGAAGCAGAAGAAACAGAAGAAGCAGAATCAGTAGCAGAAGAAGCTGAAGATGCAGAAGCAGAAAGAGAAGCAGAAGGAATAGCAGAAGAACGAGAAGGAGAAATAGAAGGAGAAGCAGAAGGAGAAGCAGGAAAAGCAGACGTAGCAGAAGCAGACGGAGAAGCAGAAGAAGGAGAAGGAGAAGCCGGAGCAGAAGAAGAAGCAGACGGAAAAGCACAAGCAGAAGGAGATGCAGAAGGAGAAGCAGGAAATGCAGAAGACGCAGAAGCAGAAGGAGAAGAAGAAGGAGAAGAATCAGAATCAGAAGAAGCAGAAGCAGAAATAGAAAGAGAAGCCGACGAAGAGAAGCTGAACGAGAAGCAGGAGAAGCAGAAGAAGCACAAGCGGGAGAAGCAGAAGAAGAAGAAACAGAAGAAGGAGAAGGAGCAGAATCAGAAGGAGAAGCAGAAGGAGAAGCAGATAGAGAAGCAGGAATAGCAGAAGAAGCAGAAGCTGGAGAAGCAGAAGGGAAGAAAAAGGAGAAGGACTAGAAGCAGAAAGAGAAGCAGTAGAAGCAGAAGAGGCAGGAAAAGCAGAAGCAGAAGAAAGAGAAGAAGAAGAAGACGAAGAAGAAGAAGAAGAAGAAGCAAAAGAAGCAGAAGCAGAAGCAGTGAGAGAAGTAGAAGAAGGAGAAGGAGAAGGAGCAGCAGAAGGAGAAGCAGAAGCAGAAAGAGAAGCAGAAACAGAAGGAGAACAAGAAGGAGAAGCAGGAGAATCAGAAGAAGCAGAAAGAGAAGGAGAAGAAGGAGAAGCAGAAGTAGAATCAGAAGAAACAGAAGAAGAAGAAGAAGAAGAAGAAACAAAAGCAAAAGAAACAGAAGAAGGAGAAGAGCAGAAGCAGAAGGAGAAGCAGAAGCAGAAGGAGAAGCAGAAAGAGAAGCAGGAGAAGCAGAAGAAGCAGGAGAAGCAGAAGCAGAAGAAACAGGAGAAGCCGAAGAAGCAGAAGCAGAATCTGAAGCAGAAGGAGAAACAGAAGAAGCACAATCTGAAGCAGAAGCAGAAGAAACAGAAATAGTAGAATAAGCAGAAGCAGAAGCACCAGGACAAGCAGAAGAACAAGAAGGAGAAGGCGAAAGAGAAGGATTAGGAGTAGGAGAAGCAAAAGGATAAGCTGAAGCAGAAAGAGACGCAGAAGGAAAAGCAGCACGAGAAGTAGGAGAAGCAGGAGAAGCAGAAGCAAGAGAAGCAGAAGAAACGGAACACGCAGAAGCAGAATGAGAAGCAGAAGGAGAAATTGAAGCAGAAGGAGAAGGAGAAGCAGAAGGAGAAGCTGAAGAAGGAGAAGGAGAAGCAGA
>NW_012299466.1:0-3743 GCF_000151885.1 Dipodomys ordii | reverse complement strand
CTCTGTGTACCCCGCTGTGTCAAGCTTTGTCCCCGCTGTGTCTCGCTGTGTCCCACGCTCTGCCCACACTCTGTCCCGACGTGTCCCCCGCTGTGTCCCGCAGTGTCCCCCGCTGTGTCCCACTGTGTCCCCCGCTGAGTCCCCGCTGTGTCACCGCTGTGTCCCGCTGTTTCCTCGCTGTGTCCCCTGCTGTTTCCCTCTCTGTCCCTCGCTGTGTCTCACGCTTTGTCCCCGCAGTGTCCCACTGTGTCCCGCTGTGTCCCGCTGTGCCCCCACTGTGTCCCGTTGTGTCCACAGTGTGTACCACGCTGTGTAACGCTGCCTCCCCGCTGTATGGACACTGTGTCCCGTTGTGTCCCGCTGTGTCCTCGCTGTGTTCCCCACTGTGTCCTGCTGTGTCCCTCGCTGTGTCCTCGCTGTGTCCCCTGTTGTGTCCCACTGTGTCCTCACTGGGTAGTCCACTGTGTCCCGCTGTGTCCCCCGCTTACCCCGCTGTGTCCCGCTGTGTCCCGCTGTGTCCCCCGCTTTATCTTGCTGTGTCCCGCAGTGTCCCCGCTGTGTCCCGCTGTGTAACACTGTGTCCCGTGGTGTCCCACTTTGTCCCACATTGTGTCCCCAGCTGCGTCCCCTCTGTGTCGCCGCTGTGTCCCCTCTCTGTCCTCTGCTGTCCCCCGCTGTGTCCCCCGCTGTGTCCCCCGCTGTGACCCGCTGTGTCCCGCTGTGTCCCCCGCTGTGTCCCCAGAGTGTGCCCCCTGTGTCCCACTGTGTACCCCGCTGTGTCCAGCTGTGTTCCCGCTGTGTCCCGCTGAGACCCGCTGTGTTCCCAGCTGTGTCCCGCTGTGTACCCCTCTGTGTCCCCCTTTGTGTCCCGCTGAGTTCTCCGCTGTGTCCCGCTGTGTCCCGCTGTGTCCCCCGCTGTGTCCCTGCTGTGTCCCCGCTGTATCCTGCTGTATACTGCTGTGTCCCCGGCTGAGTCCCGCTGTGTCCCCGCTGTGTCCCGCTGTGTTCCCCATGTGTCCCCCGCTGTGTCCCACCGTGTCCCACTGTGTCCCCCACTGTTTCCCCCGCTGTGTCCGGCTGTGTCCCCCGCTGTGTGCCGCTGTGTCCTGCTATGTCCCCTGCTTTGTCCTGCTGTGTCCCCGCAGTGTCCCCGCTGTGTCCCGCTGTGTCACACTGTGTCCTGTGGTGTCCCACTTTGTCCCCCGCTGTTTCCCCCGCTGTGTCCTCCACTGAGTCCCCTCTGTATCGACGCTGTGTCCCGCTGTGTCCCGCTGTGTCCTCACTGTGTTCCCCGCTGTGTCCCGCTGTGTCTCCTGCTGTGTCCCCCGCTGTGTCCTCGCTGTGTCCCCTGCTGTGTCCCGCTGTGTCCTTGCTGGGACCACCGCTGTGTCCCGCTGTGTCCCCCACAGTGTCCCGCTGTGTCCGACTGTGTCCCGCTGTGTCCCCTCTGTGTGCCCGCTGTGTCCCGCTGTGTACCCCGCTGTGTCCAGCTGTATCACAGAGGTGTCCCGCTGTGGCCCTACTCTTTCTCCGCTCTGTCCCCCGATTTGTTCCGCTGTGTCCCGCTGTGTCCCCCGCTTTGTCCTACTGTGTCCCCACAGTGTCCGCTGTGTCCCGCTGTGTCTCAGTGTGTCCCGTGGTGTCCCTCTTTGTCCCCCGCTGTGTTCCCCGCTGAGTCCCCTCTATGTGGCCGCTGTGTCCTGCTGTGTGCTCGCTGTGTCCCCCGCTGTCTCCCGCTTTGTCCCCCGCTGAGTTCCGCTGTGTCCCGCTGCGTCCTCGCTGTGTCCCCCACTGTGTCCCACTGTGTCCCCGCTATGTCCCCAGCTGTGTTCCGCTGTGTCCCGCTCTGTACCCCGCTGTGTCCCGCTATGTTCCCGCAGTGTCCCGCTGTGTCCCGCTGTGTCCTCGCTGTGTCCCCCGCTGTGTCCTGTTGAGTCCCCAGCTGTGTACCTCGCTGTGTCCCGCTGTGTCCCCGCTGTATCGAGGCTGGGTCCCGCTGGGTCCCGCTAAGTCCTCCCTGTGTCCCCTGCTGTGTCCCGCTGTGTCCGCCATTGTGTCCCGTTGTGTCTACTGCTTTGTCCCCACTGTGTCCCGCTGTGTCCCGCTGTGTCCTCGCTGTGTCCCACGCTGTGTTCCACTGTGGCCTCGCTTTTTTCCCCGCTGTGTCCCGCCGTGTACCCCTCTGTGTCCCCAGCTGTGTCTCGCTGTGTCCCCCGCTGTGTCCATGCTCTTTCCCCTCTGTGTCCCGCTGTGTCCCGCTGTGTACTGCTGTGTCCCCCGCTGAGTCCCGCTGTGTCCCCGCTGTTTCCCAATGTGTCCTCGCTCTGTCCCCCGCTGTGTACCGCTGTGTCCTTCCTGTATCCCATGCTGTGTCCCGCTGTGTCCCGCTGTGTCCCCGCTGTGTCCCCCACTATGTCCCGCTTTGTCCCCCGCTGTGTCCCGCTCTGTCCTTGCTGTGTCCCCACTGTGTGCCGCTGTGTCCTCGCTGTGTCCCCCGCTGTGTCGCGCTGTGTCCTTTTGTGTCACGCTGTTTCCCCGCTGTGTCCCTGCTGTGTCCCTCTGTGTACCGCGCTGTGTCCAGCTTTGTCCCCGCTGTGTCTCGCTGTGTCCCACGCTCTGTCCCACACTGTGTCCCGCAGTGTCCCCCGCTGTGTCCCGCTGTGTCCCCCGCTGAGTCCCTGTTGTGTCACCGCTGTGTCCCGCTGTGTCCTCGCTGTGTCCCCTGCTTTCTCCCTCTCTGTCCCCCGCTGTGTCTCACGCTTTGTCCCTGCTGTGTCCCACTGTGTCCTGCTGTGTCCGGCTGTGCCCCCACTGTGTCCCGTTGTGTCCAAATCTGTGTACCATGCTGTGTAACGCTGTGTCCCCGCTGTATCGACGCTGTGTCCCGCTGTGTCCTCGCTGTGTTTCCCGCTGTGTCCTGCTGTGTCCCCTGCTGTGTCCCACTCTGTCCGGCTGTGTCCCGCTCTGTCCCCGCTGTGTCCCGCTGTGTCCCGCTGTGTCCCCGCTGTGTGCCTGCTGTGTCCCGCTGTGTCTGCCGCTTTGTCCCGCTGTGTCCCACTGTGTCCCCGCTGTGTCCCGTTGTGTCCCGCTGTGTCCCCGCTGTGTGCCCGCTGTGTCCCTCTGTTTACCCCGCTGTGTCCAGCCGTGTACCCGCTGTGTCCCGCTGTGTCCCCTCTCTGTCCTCTGCTGTTCCCCGCTGTGTCCTCGCTGTGTCCCGCTGTGTCCCGCTGTGTCCCGCTGTGTCACACTGTGTTCCGTGTTATCCCGCTTTGTCCCCCGCTGTGACCTCGCTTTGTTTCCCGATGTGTCCCGCTGTGTACCACTCTGTGACCCCGCTGTGTCCCGCTCTGTACCCGCTGTGTCCCGCTATGTTCCCGCAGTGTCCCCGCTGTGTCCCGTTGTGGCCTCGCTGTGTCCACCAATGTGTCCCGTTGTGTCCTCAGCTGTATATCCCGCTGTGTCCCGCTGTGTCCCCTCTGTATCGACGCTGTGTCCTTCTGGGTCCCGCTGTGTCCTCGATGTGTTCCCCGTTGTGTCCCGCTGTGTCCCCCGCTGTGTCCTGCTGTGTCCCTGCTGTGTCCCCGCTGTGTCCCGCTGTGTCCCGCTTTGTCCTCGCTGTGTCCCAAGCTGTGTACCGCTGTGTCCCCCGCTGTGTCCCACTGTGTCCTGCTGTGTCCCCGTTGTGTCCCACTGTGTCCCCCGCTGTGTCCCGCTCTGTACCGCTGTGTCCCGCTGTGTCCTGC
>NW_012299465.1:0-3744 GCF_000151885.1 Dipodomys ordii | reverse complement strand
TATCCTAGCTTTGTCCTCCGATGTGTCCCGCTGTGTCCCCCGCTGTGTCCCACTGTGTCACGCTGTGTCCCTCTCTGTCCCCGCTGTGTCCCGCTGTCTCCCGCTGTGTCCCCGCTGTGTGGCCAATGTCTCCTGCTGTGTACCCCGCTGTGTCCAGCTGTGTCCCCGCTGTGTCCCGCTGTGTCCACCTCTCTGTCCCCCGCTGTATCCGGCTGTGGCCCCCGCTGTGTCCCGCTGTGTCCCGTTGTGTCCACCGCTTTGTCCCGGTTTGTCCCCGCATTGTCCCAGCTGTGTCCCGCTGTGTGCCACTGTGTCCCGTGGTGTCCTGATTTGTCCCCCGCTTTGACCCCGCTGAGTCCCCTCTGTTTCCCCGCTGAGTCCCGCTGTGTCCTCACTGTGTCCTCCGCTGTCTTCCGCTATGTCCCATGCTGTGTCCCACTGTGTCCCGCTGTTTCCTTGCTGTATCCCCCGCTGTGTCCTGCTTTGTCCCCGCTGTGTCCCCTGCTGTGTCCCACTGTGTCCCGCTGTGTCGCACTGTGTCCAGGCAGTGTCCCCCCGTGTCCTGCTGTGTCCCGCTGTGTTCCGTGGTGTCCCGCTTTGTCCCCCGCTGTGTCCCCCGCTGAGTCCCCGCTGTGTCCCCGGTGTCCCGCTGTGTCTTCCCTGTGTACCCCGCTGTGTCCAGCTGTGTCCTCGCTGTATCGAAGCTGTGTCCCGCTGGGTCCTGCTGTGTCCTCGCTGTGTTCCCCTCTGTGTCCCGCTGTGTCCCCCTCTCTGTCCCCCGCTTTGTCACACTGTTTCCATTGGTGTCCCGCTTTGTCCACCGCTGTGTCTCCCCCTGAGTCCCCTCTGTGTCCCCGCTGTGTCCCACTGTGTCCTCGCTGTGTCCCCCGCTGTCTCCCGCTTTGTCCCACAATGTGTCCCGCTGTGTCCCGCTGTGTCCTCGCTGTGTCCCCGCTGTGTCCCACTGTGTCCCCCACTGTGTCCCGCTGTGTCCCGCTCTGTACCCCTCTGTGTCCCGCTATGTCCCCGCATTGTCCACGCTGTGTCCCGCTGTGTTCCGTGGTGTCCCGCTTTGTCCCTTGCTGTGTCCCGCGCTGAGTTTCCACTGTGTCCCCGCTGTGTCCCGCTGTGACCTCCCTGTATCCCCCGCTGCATCCCGCTCTGTCCCCCGCTATGTCCCGCTGTGTCCCTGCTGTGTCCTGCTGTGTCCTCCCTGTGTCCCTCGCTGTGATCAGCTCTATCCTCCGCTGTGTCTCTCTGTGTCCCGCTGTGTCCCCCGCTGTGTCCTGTGCTGTGTCCCCTCTGTGTCCCCTGCTGTGTCCCGCTTTGTCCTCGCTGTGTCCCACTGTGTCCGGCTGTGTCTGCCGCTGTGTCCCTGCTGTGTTGCCGCTGTGTCCCGCCGTGTCCACCTTTGTCCCTCTGTGTCCCCCCCTGATTCCCCGCTGTTTCCCCGCTGGGTCCCACTGTGTCCCCGCTGGGTCCCGCTCTGTCCCCCGCTATGTCCCCCTCTTTGTCCCCGCTGTGTCCCGCTGTGTCCCGTTGTGTCCCCCGCTGTTTCCCGTTGTGTCCCTAGCTGTGTACCACGCTGTGTCCCGCTGTGTCACACTGTGACCCTTGGTGTACCGCTTTGTCCCCCGCTGTGTCCCCCGGTGAGTCCCTGCTGTGTCCCCGCTGTGTATCGCTGTGTCCTCGCTGTGTCCCCCGCTGTGTCCCACTCTGTCCCTCGCTGTGTCCCGCTGTGTCCCACTGTGTCCCCGCTGTGTCCCACTCTTGTCCCCCGCTGTGTCCCCCGCTGAGTCCCCTCTGTGTCCCCTCTGTGTCCCGCTGTGTCTTTGCTGTGTCCCCCGCTGTCTCCCGCTTTTTCCCACAATGTGTCCCGCTGTGTCCCGCTGTGTCCTCGCTGTGTCCCCCGCTGTGTCCCACTGTGTCCCCCGCTGTGTCCCGCTGTGTCCCGCTCTGTACCCCTCTGTGTCCCGCTGTGACCTCCCTGTATCCCCCGCTGCGTCCTCGCTGTGTCCCCCGCTGTGTCCCGCTGTGTCCCCCGCTGTGTCCCGCTGTGTCCTCCCTGTGTCCCCGCTGTGTCCCACTGTGTCCCCCTGTGTCCCGCTGTGTCCTCGCTGTGTCCCACGCTGTGTTCCGCTGTGTCCTCATTGTGTCCCCCGCTGTGTCCCGTTGTGACCCCAGCTGTGTACCTCGCTGTGTCGCGCTATGTCCCCGTTGCATCGACGCTGTGTCCCGCTGGGTCCCGTTGTGTCCTTGCTGTGTTCCCCGCTGTGTCCTGCTGTGTACCCCTCTGTGTCCCCCGTTGTGTACCTGCTGTGTCCCCACTGTGTCCTGCTGTGTCCCGCTGTGTACTGCTGTGTCCCCCGCTGAGTCCCGCTGTGTCCCCCCTGTGTCCCAATGTGTCCTCGCTGTGTCCCCCACTGTGTCCCGCTGTGTCCCTATCAGTCCCCCTCTGTGTCCCCTGCTGTGTCCCGCTGTGTCCCGCTGTGTCCCCCGCTTTGTCTCGCTGTGTCCCCGCAGTGTCCCCGCTGTGTTCCGTTGTGTCACACTGGGTCCCGTGGTGTCCTGTTTGTCCCCCGCTGTGTCCCCCGCTGAGTCCCCTCTGTGTCCCCACTGTGTCCCGCTGTGTCCTCGCTGTTTCCCCCGCTGTCTCCCGCTTTGTCCCATGCTGTGTCCCACTGCGTCATCGCTGTGTTTCCTGGCTGTGTCCCGCTGTGTCCCCGCTTTGTCCCCCACTGTGTCCCTCTGTGTCCCGCTGTGTACCCTACTGTGTCCTGCTATGTTCCCGCAGTGTCCCCGCTGTGTCCCGCTGTGTCCCACTCTGTCCCGTGGTGTCCCGCTTTGTCCCCCGCTGTGTCCCCTGGTGAGTCCCTGCTGTGTCCCGCTGTGTCCTCCCTGTGTCCCCCACCGTGTCCCGCTGTGTCCCCCTCTGTGTCCAGCTGTGTCTACTTCTGTGTCCCTGCTGTGTCCCGCTGTGTCCCGCTGTGTCCCGCTGTGTCCTCGCTGTGTCCTCCTGTGTCCCCCGCTGTGTTCCGCTGTGTCTACTGCTGTGTCCCCCGCTGTGTCTGGCTGTGTCCTGCTGTGTCCACCGCTGTGTCCCCCGCTGTGTCCCGCTGTGTCCCCCGCTGTGTCCCGCTCTGTCCACTGCTGTGTCCCCGTTGTGTCCCGCTCTGTCCACTGCTGTGTCCCTGCTGTGTCCCGCTTTTTCCCCCACTGTGTCCTGCTGTGTCCTCACGGTGTCCCCCCCTATCTCCCGCTCTGTCCTGGCTATGTCCCCCGCTGTGTCCCGCTAGGTCCCACGCTGTGTCCCGTTGTGTCCCCGCTGTGTCCCGCTGGCTGTGTCCTCGCTGTGTCCCACGCTGTGTTCCGCTAGGTCCTCACTGTGTCCCCCGATGTGTCCCCTTGTGTCCCCAGCTGTGTAACCCGCTGTGTCCCGCTGTGTCCCTGCTGTATCGACGCTGTGTCCCGCTGGGTCCCGCTGGGTCCTCTCTGTGTTCCCCGCTGTGTCCCGCTGTGTACCACTCTGTGTCTCCCTCTGTGTCCCGCTGTGTCCCCCACTGTTTCCCGCTGTGTCCTGCTGTGTCCCCCGCTGTGTCCTTGCTGTGTCCCCGCTGTGTCCCGCTGTGTACTTCTGTGTCCCCGCTGAGTCCCGCTGTGTCCCCGCTCTGTCCCGCTGTGTCCCCGCTGTATCGACGCTATGTCCCGCTGTGTCCTCGCTGTGTTCCCCGCTGTGTCCCGCTG
>NW_012299464.1:0-3744 GCF_000151885.1 Dipodomys ordii | reverse complement strand
TAAAAATAGTTGTTAACAAAAGCTCAAAATTACAATTGCATAGAAGGTGCCTAAAATAAATGCCTGAACTTAATCATTTGCATTTCTTTAAAAAATATATGCACACATTGAAATATTTATACATGGAATGAGAAGATGCCTGAGATTTGATTCCAAACAAAACAGTAACTTCATCTGACAAATGGACTGGGCCTACTTCTCACCCATGCTTCTGGAAGCTACCAGAACTCTCACAGCAGCAGAGCTCAGGATGGGTTACGGAAGAGGTGAAACCATTTTGAAATGGAGTGAGGGCTATCTATAGGTTTGTTGTAGTGTTGGTATAAATCTAAAACTCTCTATAATACAAGGCCTTAAACAAAAAACTAACTTCTCACCTACACAAATTCAAAACATGACACACTTTTTTGTCCTAAGGCATCAAGAAAATCATAGTATTCTTATAGTACTTTCTTTAAATCTCATTTAATTGTTCTGTGGTTATATCGATTGGTCCTGTTATGATTCTGCAGATTCTGAGATCAATGTCAGGAACATGTCACAAAACAAAGATGTTACAGGGTTAGGAACAATAAATAAAAGAGAATCCAGGGACAGTGCGCTGGTAGTTCGGGCCTGTGATCCTAGCTATTCAGGAGGCTGAGATCTGAGAATTGAGGTTCAAGGCCAGCCTGGGCAGGAAAGTCCATAAGATTCTCATCTCCAATTAACCAAAACAAAAAACAAAAAAAAAAAAAGAAGGAGAAGGAGAAGCAGAAGCAGAAGAAGAAGCATAAGGACAAGCACAAGCAGAAGGAGATGCAGAAGGAGAAGCAGGAGAAACAGAAGAAGCAGAAGCTGAAGGAGAAGCAGAAGTAGGAGAAGGAGAAGGAGGAGAAGCAGAAGTAGAAGGAGAAGCAGAAGCGGAATGAGAAGCAGAAAGAGAAGCAGGAGAAGCACAAGAAGTAGAAGCAGGAGAAGCCGAAAGAGAAGAAGCAGAAACAGAAGCAGAAGTAGAAGCAGAAGCAGAAGGAGAAGCAGCAGAAGAAGTAGAACCAGAAATTCAGGCAGGAGAAACAGAAAAACCAGAGCAGAAGCAGAAGGAGAAGCAAAAAGAGAAGCAGAAGAAGAAGTAGAAGAACCAGCAGAAGGAGAAGCAGCAGAAGAAGCAGAAATACAAGCAGGAGAAGCAGAAGCAGAAAGAGAAGTAGAAGCAGAAGAAGAAGAAGAAGCAGTAGAAGCATAAGAAGCCGAAGCAAGAGAAGCAGAACCAGAAGAAAAAGAAGAAGCATAAGAAGCAGAAGCAGAGTGAGAAACAGAAGAAGGAGAAGGAGCAGCCGAAAGTGAAGCAGAAGGAGATGCAGAAGGAGAAAGAGAAGCAGAAACAGAAGGAGAAGAAGAAGGAGAAGTTGGAGAATCAGAAGAAGCAGAAGCAGAAGCAGAAAGAGAAGCAGAAGAAGGAGAAGGAGAAGCAGAAGGAGAAGGACAAGTAGGAGAAGCAGAAGCGGGAGAAGAAGCAGAAGAAGAAGAAGAAGAAGAAGAAACAGAGGAAGGAGAAGGAGCAGAAGGAGAAGCAGAAGCAGAAGGAGAAGCAGAAAGAGAAGCAGAAGAAGCAGTAGCAGGAGAAGCAGAAGCAGAAGAAACAGAAGAAGCCCAAGAACCAGAAGGAGAACCTGAAGCAGAAGGAGAAGCAGAAGCAGCAGAAGCTGGAAAAGCAGAAGCAGAAGAAACAGAACAAGCAGAAGAAGCAGAAGCAGAACGAGAAGCAGAAGAAGAAGAAGGAGAAAGAGAAGGATTAGGAGTAGGAGGAGAAGAAGCAGAATAAGAAGCAGAAAGAGAAGCAGAAGGAGAAGCAGAAGGAGAAACAGAAGAAGCAGAAGCAGGAGAAGCAGAAGCAGAAGCAGAATGAGAAGCACAAGAAGGAGAAATTGAAGGAGAAGGAGAATGAGACGGAGAAGCAGAAGGAGAAGTAGGAGAAGCAGAAGAAGAAGAAGCAGGAGAAGCAGGAGCAGAAGAAGCAGAAGCTGAAGCAGAAGAAGAAGAAACAGAAAAAGCAGAAGAAGCAGAAGAAGAAGCAGCAGGAGAAGCAGAAGAAGAAGAAGGAGAAAGAGAAGGATTAGGCGTAGGAGAAATAGAAGGATAAGCAGAAGCAGAAAGAGAAGGAGAAGGAGAAGGAGAAGCAGGAGAAGCAGAAGGAGCAGAAGCAGGCGAAGCAGAAGCATAATGAAAGGCAGAAGAAGGAGAAATTGAAACAGAAGAAGATGCAGAAGGAGAAGCAGAAGCAGAAGCAGTAGTAGAAGCAGAAGAAGGAGAAGCAGAAGGAGAAGCATAAAGAGAAACAGAAGGAGAAGCAGGAGAAGCAGAAGCAGGAGAAGCAGAATCAGAAGAAATAGAAGAAGGAGAAGAAGCAGAAGCAGAAACAGAAGGAGAAGCAGAAATAGAAGCAGAAGAAGACGAAGAAGCAAAAGGAGAACCTGAAGCCGAAGGTGAAGCTGGAGAAGCAGCAGAAGAAGAATCTGGAGAAGAAGAAGGAGAACCAGAAGGAGAAGCAGAAGCAGAAAGAGAAGCAAAAGCAGAAGGAGAAGCAGAAGAAACAGAAGAAGCAGAAGCAGTAGCAGAAGAAGCTGAAGATGCAGAAGCAGAAAGAGAAGCAGAAGGAATAGCAGAAGAATGAGAAGGTGAAACAGAAGGAGAAGCAGAAGGAGAATCAGAAGGAGAAGCAGAAGAAGCAGAAGCAGTAGCAGAAGACGAAACAGAAGCAGAAGAAGCAGCAGATGGAGAAGCAGAAGCAGAAGGAGAAACAAGAGAAGCAGAAGCAGTAGAAAAAGAATAAGCATAAGAAGAAGAATCAGAGGGAGTAGGAGAAGACGGAGAAGGAGCAGCAAAAGGAGAAGCAAAAGGAGAAGCAGAAGGAGAAGAAGATGCAGAATGAGAAGCAGGAGAAGCAGAAGAAGCAGAAGCAGAAGGAGAAGCAGAAGTAGGAGAAGGAGAAGGAGAAGGAGAAGGAAGGGCAGCAGAAGCAATAGGAGTAGCAGAAGGAGAAGCAGAAGCAGAATGAGAAGCAAAAAGAGAAGCAGTACAAGCAGAAGAAGCAGGAAAAGCAGAAGCAGAAGAAAGAGAAGAACAAGAAGAAGAAGAAGAAGAAGAAGAAGAAGAAGAAGAAGAAGAAGAAGAAGAAGAAGAAGAAGAAGAAGAAGAAGCATAAGTAGAAGCATCAGGAGAAGCAGTAGAAGCAGAAGAAGCAGAAGAAGTAGAAGCAGGAGAAGCAGAAGCAGTAGAAAAAGAATAAGCATAAGAAGAAGAATCAGAGGGAGAAGCAGAAGAAGGAGAAGGAGCAGCAGAAAGAGAAGTAGAAGGAGAATCAGAAGGAGAAGCAGAAGAAGGAGTAGCAGAAGCAGAAGAAGCAGCAGCAGGAGAAGCAGAAGCAGAAGAAGATGCAGAACGAGAAGCAGGAGAAGAAGAAGAAGCAGAAGCAGAAGGAGAAGCAGAAGTAGGAGAAGGAGAAGGAGAAGGAAGGGCAGCAGAAGCAATAGGAGAAGCAGAAGCAGAATGAGAAGCAGAAAGAGAAGCAGTAGAAGCAGAAGAAGCAGGAAAAGCAGAAGCAGAAGAAAGAGAAGAAGAAGAAGAAGAAAAAGAAGAAAAGAAGAGATGAAGAGAGAGAGAGAGAGAGAGAGAGAGAGAGAGAGAGAGGAGAGAGAGAAGAGCAGCATAGGAGAAGCATGAGGAGAGCATAAGGAGAAGCATAAGAGAAGCAGTAGAAGCAGA
>NW_012299463.1:0-3744 GCF_000151885.1 Dipodomys ordii | reverse complement strand
GAGAAGCAGAAGTAGGAGAAGGAGAATGGAGGAGAAGCAGAATCAGAAGGAGAAGCAGAAGCGGAATGAGAAGCAGAAAGAGAAGCAGGAGAAGCACTAGAAGCAGAAGCAGGAGAAGCCGAAATAGAAGAAGCAGAAGAAGCAGAAACAGAAGCAGAAGCAGAAGCAGAAGGAGAAGCAGCAGAAGAAGTAGAACCAGAAATTCAGGCAGGAGAAACAGAAGAAGCAGAAGCAGAAGCAGAAGGAGAAGCAAAAAGAGAAGCAGAAGAAGAAGTAGAAGAACCAGCAGAAGGAGAAGCAACAGAAGAAGCAGAAAAACAAGCAGGAGAAGCAGAAGCAGAAAGAGAAGTAGAAGGAGAAGAAGGAGAAGAAGAAGAAGAAGAAGAAGAAGAAGCAGTAGAAGCATAAGAAGCAGAAGCAGGAGAAGCAGAACCAGAAGAAAAAGAAGAAGCATAAGAAGCAGAAGCAGAGGGGGAAGCAGAAGAAGGAGAAGCAGAAGCAGAAGAAGAAGCAGAAGAAGAAGCAGAAGCAGAAGAAGATGCAGAAGGAGAAGCAGGAGAAGCAGAAGAAGCAGGAAAAGCAGAAGCAGAGGAAAGAGAAGAAGAAGGAGAAGAGAAGAAGAAGAAGAAGAAGAAGAAGAAGAAGAAGAAGAAGAAGAAGAAGAAGAAGAAGAAAAAAAAGAAGAAGAAGAAGAAGAAGAAGAAGACGACGACGACGACGACGAAGAAGAAGAAGAAGAAGCATAAGGAGAAGCATAAGGAGAAGCAGAAGCAGGAGAAGCAGAAGCAGAAGAAACAGAAGAAGGAGAAGAAGCAGAAGCAGAAGGAGAAGCAGAAACAGAAGGAAAAGCAGAAAGAGAAGCAGAAGAAGCAGGAAAAGCAGAAGCAGAAGAAAGAGAAGAAGCAGGAGAAGAAGAAGAAGAAGAAGAAGAAGAAGAAGAAGAAGAAGAAGAAGAAGAAGAAGAAGAAGAAGAAGAAGAAGAAGAAGAAGAAGAAGAAGAAGAAGAAGAAGCATAAAGAGAAGCATAAGGAGAAGCATAAGGAGAAGCAGTAGAAGCAGAAGAAGCAGAAGCAGGAGGAGCAGAAGTAAAAGAATAAGCAAAAGAAGCAGAAGCAGAAGCAGTGGGAGAAGCAGAAGAAGGAGAAGGAGAAGGAGCAGCAGAAGGAGAAGTTGAAGCAGAAAGAGAAGCAGAAACAGAAGGAGAAGAAGAACGAGAAACAGGAGAATAAGAAGAAGCAGAAATAGAAGTAGAAAGAGGAGAAGAAGGAGAAGCAGAAGTAGAATCAGAAGAAACAGAAGAAGAAGAAGCAGAAGAAACATAAGCAAAAGAAACAGAAGAAGGAGAAGAGAAGAAGAAGAAGCAAAAGGAGAAACAGAAGCAGAAGGAGAAGCAGAAAGAGAAGCAGGAGAAGCAGAAGAAGCAGGAGAAGAAGAAGCAGAAGAAACAAGAGAAGCCGAAGAAGCAGAAGCAGAATCTGAAGCAGGAGAAACAGAAGAAGCACAATATGAAGCCGAAGCAGAAGAAACAGAAATAGTAGAATAAGCAGAAGCAGTGGGAGAAGCAGAAGAAGAAGACGGAGAAGGCGAGAGAGAAGGAGTAGGAGTAGGAGAAGCAAAAGGATAAGCAGAAGCAGAAAGAGAAGCAGAAGGAGAAGCAGCACGAGAAGTAGGAGAAGCAGGAGAAGCAGAAGCAGGAGAAGCAGAAGAAACAGAAGACGCAGAAGCAGAATGAGAAGCAGAAGGAGAAATTGAACCAGAAGCAGAAGGAGAAGCAGAAGCAGAAGGAGAAGCATAAGAAGGAGAAGGAGAAGCAGAAAGAGAAGCAGAAAGAGAAGCAGAACGAGAAGCATGAGAAGCAGAAGCAGGAAAAGCAGAAGTAGAAGAAACATAAGAAGGAGAAGAAGCAGAAGCAGAAGGAGAAGCAGAAACAGAAGGAAAAGTAGAAAGAGAAGCAGGAGAAGCAGAAGAAGCAGCAGCAGGAGAAGCAGAAGAAGCGGAAGAAGCAGAAGCAGAACCTGAAGCAGCAGGAGAAGGAGGAGAAACAGAAGAAGCAGAACCTGGAGAGGCAGAAGGAGAAGCAGAAGCAGAAAGAGAAGCAAAAGCAGAATGAGAAGCAGAAGAAACAGAAGAAGGAGAGGCAGTAGCAGAAGAAAAAGAAGATGCAGAAGCAGAAGGAGAAGCAGAAGGAAAAGCAGAAGAACGAGAAGGAGAAGGACAAGGAGAAACAGAAGGAGAAGCAGAAAGAGAAGCAGAAGAAGGAGCAGGAGAAGGAAAAGCAGCAGGAGAAGCAGAAATAGCAGCAGAAGGAGAAGCAGGAGATGCAGAAACAGGAGAAGCAGAAGCAGAAGATACAGGAGAAGGACAAGAAGCAGAAGCAGAAGCAGAACCAGAAGCATAAGGAGAAGCATAAGGAGAAGCATAAGGAGAAGCAGTAGAAGCAGAAGAAGCAGAAGCAGGAGAAACAGAAGCAGAAGAAAAAGAATAAGCAATAGAAGCAGAAGCAGAAGCAGTGGGAGAAGCAGAAGAAGGAGAAGGAGAAGGAGCAGCAGAAGGAGAAGTTGAAGCAGAAATAGAAGCAGAAACAGAAGGAGAAGAAGAACGAGAAACAGGAGAATCTGAAGAAGTAGAAGTAGAAGCAGAAAGAGGAGAAGAAGGAGAAGCAGAAGTAGAATCACAAGAAACAGAAGAAGAAGAAGCAGAAGAAACAGTAGCAAAAGAAACAGAAGAAGGAGAAGAGCAGAAGAAGAAGCAGAAGGAGAAGCAGAAGGAGAAGGAGAAGCAGAAAGAGAAGCAGGAGAAGCAGAAGAAGCAGGCGAAGCAGAATCAGAAGAAACAGGAGAAGCCGAAGAAGCAGAAGCAGAATCTGAAGCAGGAGAAACAGAAGAAGCACAATCTGAAGCAGAAGCAGAAGAAACAGAAATAGTAGAATAAGCAGAAGCACAAGCAGCAGGAGAAGCAGAAGAAGAGGACGGAGAAGGCGAAAGAGAAGGAGTAGGAGTAGGAGAAGCAAAAGGATAAGCAGAAGCAGAAAGAGACGCAGAAGGAGAAGCAGCACGAGAAGTAGGAGAAGCAGGAGAAGCAGAAGCAGGAGAAGCAGAAGAAACAGAAGACGCAGAAGCAGAATGAGAAGCAGAAGGAGAAATTGAAGCAGAAGCAGAAGCAGAAGGATAAGCCGAAGCAGAAGGAGAAGCAGAAGAAGGAGAAGGAGAAGCAGAAAGAGAAGCAGAACGAGAAGCAGGAGAAGAAGTAGCAGGAGAAGCAGAAGCAGAAGAAACAGAAGAAGGAGAAGAAGCAGAAGGAGAAGCAGAAACAGAAGGAAAAGCAGAAAGAGAAGCAGGAGAAGCAGAAGAAGCAGAAGCAGGAGAAGCAGAAGTAGAAGCCGAAGAAGCAGAAGCAGAACCTGAAGCAGAAGGAGAAGCAGAAGAAGCAGATCTGGAGAAGCAGAAGGAGAAGCAGAAGCAGAAAGAGAAGCAAAAGCAGAGGAGAAGAAGAAGAACAGAAGAAGCAGAGGCAGTAGCAGAAGAAGCAGAGATGCAGAAGCAGAAGCAGATGGAAAGCAGAGACGAAAGTGACGAGAACGAGGAGAACGAAGAGAGCGAGACGAGCAGAGAGAAAGACAGAGAGAAAGGCTCGAGAGAGAGAAGCGAACGAACGACGAGTCGAAGCAGACGACGAGAACGACGAGGACGAGAAGAGGACAACACGAACACTAATCAAAACACGACAGACGGACAACATGGACAG
>NW_012299462.1:0-3744 GCF_000151885.1 Dipodomys ordii | reverse complement strand
AAAAGAAGAAGCATAAGAAGCAGAAGCAGAGGGAGACACAGAAGAAGGAGAAGGAGCAGCAGAAGGTGAAGCAGAAGGAGATGCAGAAGCAGAAAAAGAAGCAGAAACAGAAGGAGAAGAAGAAGGAGAAGTTGGAGAATCAGAAGAAGCAGAAGAAGAAGCAGAAAGAGAAGCAGAAGAAGGAGAAGGAGAAGCAGAACGAGAAGGACAAGCAGGACAAGCAGAAGAAGCAGAAGACGCAGAAGCCGAATGAGCAGCATAAGGAGAAATTGAAGCATAATCAGAAGGAGAAGCAGAAGCAGAAGGAGAAGCAGAAGAAGGAGAACGACAAGCAGAAAGAGAAGCAGAACGAGAAGCACGAGAAGCAGAAGCAGGAGAAGCAGAAGCAGAAGAAACAGAAGGAGAAGAAGCAGAAGCAGAAGGAGAAGCAGAAACAGAAGGAAAAGCAGAAAGAGAAGCAGGAGAAGCAGAAGAAGCAGCAGCAGGAGAAGCAGAAGCAGAAGAAGCCGAAGAAGCAGAAGCAGAACCTGAAGCAGAAGGAGAAGCAGAAGAAGCAGAATCTGGAGAAGCAGAAGGAGAAGCAGAAGCAGAAAGAGAAGCAAAAGCAGAAGGAGAAGCAGAAGGAGAAGAAGAAGAAACAAAAGAAGCAGAGGCAGTAGCAGAAGAAGCAGAAGATGCAGAAGCAGAAGGAGAAGCAGAAGGAAAAGCAGAAGAACGAGAAGGAGAAACAGAAGGAGAAGGAGAAAGAGAAGCAGAAAAAGGAGCAGGAGAAAGAAAAGCAGCAGGAGAAGCAGAAAGAGCAGCAGAAGGAGAAGCAGGAGATGCAGAAACAAGAGAAGCAGAAGCAGAAGAAACAGGAGAAAGACAAGACGCAGAAGTAGAGGGAGAAGCAGAAACAGAAGGAGAACAGAAAGAAAAGTAGGGGAACAGAAGAAGCAGAAGCAGGAGAAGCAGAAGCATAAGAATCCGAAGAAGCAGAAGCAGAAGCTGAAGCAGAAGGAGAAGCAGGAGAAGCAGAAGAAGCAGAATCTGGAGAAGCAGAATGAGAAGCAGTAGGAGAAGCAGAAAGAGAAAGAGAATCAAAAGCAGAAGGAGATGGAGAAGAAGTAGAAGCCGTAGCAGTTGTAGCAGAAGCAGAACGAGAAGCAGAAGGAAAATCAGAAGAACAAGAAGGAGAAGGAGAAACACAAGAAGAAGCAGAAAGAGAAGCAGGTAAAGCAGAAGAAGAAGAAGCAGAAGGAGAATCAGAAGGAGAAGCAGAAGAAGGAGAAGGAGAAGCAGAAGAAAGGAGAAGGAGATGCAGAAGAAGATGCAGAAAGGAGAAGCAGGAGAAGCAGAAGAAGCAGAAGCAGAAGGAGAAGAAGGGCAAAACAGAAGAAGCAGAAGCAAAAGGTGAAGCAAATGAAGGAGAAGGAGTAGGAGAAGCAGAAGCAGAAGAAGAAGCATAAGGACAAGCACAAGCAGGAGATGCAGAAGGAGGAGCAGGAGAAGCAGAAGAAACAGAAGCTGAAGGAGAAGCAGAAGTAGGAGAAGGAGAAGGAGGAGAAGCAGAAGCAGAAGGAGAAGCAGAAGCGGAATGAAAAGCAGAAAGAGAAGCAGGAGAAGGACAAGAAGCAGAAGCAGGAGAAGCCGAAAGAGAAGAATCAGAAGAGGCAGAAACAGAAGCAGAAGTAGAAGCAGAAGCAGAAGGAGAAGCAGCAGAAGATGTAGAACCAGAAATTCAGGCAGGAGAAACAGAAGAAGCAGAAGCAGAAGGAGAAGCAAAAAGAGAAGCAGAAGAAGAAGTAGAAGAAGCAGCAGAAGGAGAAGCAGCCTAAGAAGCAGAAAAAGAAGTAGCAGAAGCAGAAGCAGAAAGAGAAGTAGAAGCCGAAGAAGCAGAAGCAGAAGAAGAAGCAGTAGAAGCAGAAGCAGGAGAAGCAGAAGCAGAAGAAAAAGAAGAAGCATAAGAAGCAGAAGCAGAGGGAGACACAGAAGAAGGAGAAGGAACAGCAGAAAGTGAAGCAGAAGGAGATGCAGAAGCAGAAGGAGAAGCAGAAACAGAAGGAGAAGAAGAAGGAGAAGTTGGAGAATAAGAAGAAGCAGAAGAAGAAGCAGAAAGAGTAGCAGAAGAAGAAGGAGAAGCAGAACGAGAAGGACAAGCAGGAGAAGCAGAAGAAGCAGAAGCGGGAGAAGCAGAAGCAGAAGCAGAAGCAGAAGCAGAAGCAGAAGAAGAAGAAGAAGAAGAAGAAGAAGAAGAAGAAGAAGAAGAAGAAGAAGAAGAAGAAGAAGAAGAAGAAGAAGGAACAGAAGGAAAAGCAGAAGCAGAAGGAGAGGCAGAAAGAGAAGCAGGAGAAGCAGAAGAGGCAGTAGCAGGAGAAGCAGAAGCAGAAGAAACAGAAGAAGCCCAAGAACCAGAAGGAGAACCTGAAGCAGAAGGAGAAGCAGAAGCAGGAGATGCAGGAAAAGCAGAAGCAGAAGAAACAGAACAAGCAGAAGAAGCAGAAACAAAACGAGAAGCAGAAGAAGAAGACGAAGGAGAAAGAGAAGGATTAGGAGTAGGATGAGCAGAAGCAGAATTAGAAGCAGAAAGAGAAGCAGAAGGAGAAACAGAAGAAGCAGAAGCAGGAGAAGCAGAAGCAGAAGCAGAATGAGATGCATAAGAAGGAGAAATTGAAGGAGAAGGAGAATGGGACGGAGAAGCAGAAGGAGAAGTAGGAGAAGCAGAAAAAGAAGCAGGAGAAGCAGAAGCAAAAGAAGGAGAAGAGCAGAAGCAGAAGGAGAAGCAGAAGCAGAAGGAGAAGCAGAAGAAGCAGAAGCTAATGCAGAAGAAGAAAAAGTAACAGAAAAAGCAGAAGAAGCAGAAGAAGAAGCAGCAGGAGAAGCAGAAGAAGAAGAAGGAGAAAGAGAAAGAGAAGGAATACGAGTAGGAGAAACAGAAGGATAAGCAGAAGCAGAAAGAGAAGCAGGAGAAGCAGAAGAAGCAGAAGCAGGAGAAGCAAAAGCAGAAGAAAAAGAAGCATAAGTAGCAGAAGCAGAGGTAGAAACAGAAGAAGGAGAAGGAGCAGCAGAAGGTGAAGCAGAAGGAGATGCAGAAGCAGATAGAGAAGCAGAAACAGAAGGAGAAGAAGAAGGAGAAGTTGGAGAATCAGAAGAAGCAGAAGCAGAAAGAGCAGAAGAAGGAGAAGGAGAAGCAGAAGGAGAAGGAAAAGCAGGAGAAGCAGAAGAAGCAAAATCGGGAGAAGCAGAAGAAGAAGAAACAGAAGAAGGAGAAGGAGCAGAAGGAGAAGCAGAAGCAGAAGGAGAAGCAGAAAGAGAAGCATGAGAAGCAGTAGCAGGAGAAGCAGAAGCAGAAGAAACAGAAGAAGCCCAATAACCAGAAGGAGAACCTGAAGCAGAAGGAGAAGGAGAAGCAGCAGAAGCTGGAAAAGCAGAAGCAGAAGATAAAGAAGAAGCATAAGTAGCAGAAGCAGAGGGAGAAACAGAAGAAGGGGAAGGAGCAGCAGAAGGTGAAGCAGAAGGAGACGCAGAAGCAGAAAGAGAGGCAGAAACAGAAGGAGAAGAAGAAGGAGAAGTTGAAGAATCAGAAGAAGCAGAAGCAGAAGCAGAAAGAGCAGCAGAAGAAGGAGAAGGAGAAGCAGAAGGAGAAGGAAAAGCAGGAGAAGCAGAAGAAGCAGAAGCTGGAGAAGCAGCAGCAGAAGAAGAAACAGAAGAAGGAGAAGGAGCAGAAGGAGAAGCAGAAGCATAAGGAGAAGCAGAAAGAGAAGC
>NW_012299461.1:0-3745 GCF_000151885.1 Dipodomys ordii | reverse complement strand
GCAGAAGAAGCAGAAGCAGAAGGAGAAGCAGGAAAAGCAGAAGAAGCAGAAGCAAAAGGAGAAGCAAAAGAAGGAGAAGGAGAAGCAGAGGCAGAAGAAGAAGCATAAGGACAAGCACAAGCAGAAGGAGATGCAGAAGGAGAAGCAGGAGAAGCAGAAGAAGCAGAAGATGAAGGAGAAGCAGAAGTAGGAGAAGGAGAAGGAGGAGAAGCAGAAGCAGAAGGAGAAGCAGAGCGGAATGAGAAGCAGAAAGAGAAGCAGGAGAAACACAAAAAGCAGAAGCAGGAGAAGCCGAAAGAGAAGAAGCAGAAGAAGCAGAATCAGAATCAGAAGTACAAGCAGAAGCAGAAGGAGAAGCAGCAGAAGAAGTAGAATCAGAAATTCAGGCAGGAGAAACAGAAGAAGCAGAAGCAGAAGCAGAAGGCGAAGCAAAAAGAGAAGGAGGAGAAGGAGAAGTAGAAGAAGCAGCAGAAGGAGAAGCAGCAGAAGAAGCAGAAAAACAAGCAGGAGAAGCAGAAGCACAAAGAGAAGTAGAAGCAGAAGAAGCAGAAGCAGAATAAGAAGCAGTAGAAGCATAAGAAGCAGAAGCAGGAGAAGCAGAAGCAGAAGATAAAGAAGAAGCATAAGAAGCAGAAGCAGTGGGAGAAACAGAAGAAGGAGAAAGAGCAGCAGAAGGTGAAGCAGAAGGAGATGCAGAAGCAGAAAGCGAAGCAGAAACAGAAGCAGAAGAAGAAGGAGAAGTTGGAGAATCAGAAGAAGCAGAAGCAGAAGCAGAAAGGGAAGGAGAAGAAGGAGCAGGAGAAGCAGAAGAAGCAGAAGCGGGAGAAGCAGAAGAAGAAGAAACAGAAGAAAGAGAAGGAACAGAAGGAGAAGCAGAAGCAGAAGGAGAAGCAGAAAGAGAAGCAGAAGAAGCAGTAGCAGGAGAAGCAGAAGCAGAAGAACAGAAGAAGCCCAAGAAGCAGAAGGAGAACCTGAAGCAGATGACAAGCAGAAGCAGCAGAAGCTGGAAAAGCAAAAGCAGAAGAAACAGAACAAGGAGAAGAAGCAGAAGCAGAACGAGAAGCAGAAGAAGAAGAAGGAGAAAGAGAAGGATTAGGATTAGGAGGAGCAGAAGGAAAATCAGAAGCAGAAAGAGAAGCAGAAGGAGAAACAGAAGAAGCAGAAGTAGGAGAAGCAGAAGCAGAATGAGAAGCACAAGAAGGAGAAATTGAAGGAGAAGGAGAATGAGACAGAGAAACAGAAGGAGAAGTAGGAGAAGCAGAAGAAGAAGAAGCAGGAGAAGCAGAAGCAGAAGAAAGAGAAGAAGGAGAAGAGCAGAAGCAGAAGCAGACGGAGAAGCAGAAGCAAAAGGAGAAGCAGAAGAAGCAGAAGCTGAAGCAGAGGAAGAAGAAACAGAAAAAGCAGAAGAAGCAGAAGAAGAAGCAGCAGGAGAAGCAGAAGAAGGAGAAGGAGAAGGAGAAAGAGAAGGATTAGGAGTAGGAGAAACAGAAGGATAAGCAGAAGCAGAAAGAGAAGGAGAATGAGAAGGAGAAGCAGGAGAAGCAGAAGAAGCAAAAGCAGGAGAAGCAGAAGCAGAATGAAAAGCAGAAGAAGGAGAAATTGAAACAGAAGAAGATGCAGAATTAGAAGCAGAAGCAGTAGTAGAAGCAGAAGAAGGAGAAGCATAAAGAGAAACAGAAGGAGAATCAGGAGAAGCAGAAGCAGGAGAAGCAGAATCAGAAGAAATAGAAGAAGGAGAAGAAGCAGAAGCAGAAAGAGAAGCAGAAACAGAAGGAGAAGCAGAAAAAGAACCAGAAGAAGCCGAAGAAGCAAAAGCAGAACCTAAAGCAGAAGGAGAAGCTGGAGAAGCAGAAGAAGAAGAATCTGGAGAAGAAGAAGGAGAACCAGAAGGAGAAGCAGAAGCAGAAAGAGAAGCAAAAGCAGAAGGAGAAGCAGAAGAAACAGAAGAAGCAGAATCAGTAGCAGAAGAAGCTGAAGATGCAGAAGCAGAAAGAGAAGCAGAAGGAATAGCAGAAGAACGAGAAGGAGAAATAGAAGGAGAAGCAGAAGGAGAAGCAGGAAAAGCACAAGAAACAGAAGCAGACGGAGAAGCAGAAGAAGGAGAAGGAGAAGCCAGAGCAGAAGAAGAAGCAGAAGGAAAAGCACAAGCAGAAGGAGATGCAGAAGGAGAAGTAGGAAATGCAGAAGACACAGAAGCAGAAGGAGAAGAAGAAGGAGAAGAATCAGAATCAGAAGAAGCAGAAATAGAAAGAGAAGCCGACGAAGAGAAGCAGAACGAGAAGCAGGAGAAGCAGAAGAAGCACAAGCGAGAGAAGCAGAAGAAGAAGAAACAGAAGAAGGTGAAGGAGCAGAAGCAGGAGAAGCAGAAAGAGAAGCAGGAAAAGCAGAAGAAGCAGAAGCAGGAGAAGCAGAAGGAGAAGAAACAGGAGAAGGACAAGAAGCAGAAAGAGAAGCAGTAGAAGCAGAAGAGGCAGGAAAAGCAGAAGCAGAAGAAAGAGAAGAAGAAGAAGACGAAGAAGAAGAAGAAAAAGAAGCAGCAGCATAAGGAGAAGCATAAGGAGAAGCATAAGGAGAAGTATAAGGAGAAGCAGTAGAAGCAGAAGCAGGAGAAGCTGAAGCAGAAGAAAAAGAATAAGCAAAAGAAGCAGAAGCAGAAGCAGTGAGAGAAGCAGAAGAAGGAGAAGGAGAAGGAGCAGCAGAAGGAGAAGCAGATGCAGAAAGAGAAGCAGAATCAGAAGGAGAACAAGAAGGAGAAGCAGGAGAATCAGAAGAAGCAGAAAGAGAAGGAGAAGAAGAAGAAGCAGAAGTAGAATCAGAAGAAACAGAAGAAGAAGAAGCAGAAGAAACATAAGCAAAAAAAACAGAAGAAGGAGAAGAGCAGAAGCAGAAGCAGAAGGTGAAGCTGAAGGAGAAGCAGAATGAGAAGCAGGAGAACCAGAAGATGCAGGAGAAGCAGAAGCAGAAGAAACAGGAGAAGCCAAAGAAGCAGAAGCAGAATCTGAAGCAGAAGGAGAAACAGAAGAAGCACAATCTGAAGCAGAAGCAGAAGAAACAGAAATAGTAAAATAAGCAGAAGCAGAAGCACCAGGAAAAGCAGAAGACAAGAAGGAGAAGGCGAAAGAGAAGGATTAGGAGTAGGAGAAGCAAAAGGATATGCTGAAGCAGAAAGAGACGCAGAAGGAGAAGCAGCACGAGAAGTAGGAGAAGCAGGAGAAGCAGAAGCAAGAGAAGCAGAAGAAACAGAAGACGCAGAAGCAGAATGAGCAGCAGAAGGAGAAATTGAAGCAGAAGCAGAAGGAGAAGCAGAAGCAGAAGGAGGAGAAGAAGAAGGAGAAGGAGAAGCAGAAAGAGAAGCAGAAAGAGAAACAGAACGAGAAGCAGGAGAAGCAGAAGTTGGAGAAGCAGAAGCAGAAGAAACAGAAGGAGAAGAAGCAGAAGCAGAAGGAGAAGCAGAAACAGAAGGAAAAGCAGAAAGAGAAGCAGGAGAAGCAGAAGAAGCAGCAGCAGGAGAAGCAGAAGCAGAAGAAGCCGAAGAAGCATAAGCAGAATCTGAAGCAGAAGGAGAAGCAGGAGAAGCAGAAGAAGCAGAATCTGGAGAAGCAGAAGGAGAAGCAGAAGCAGAAAGAGAAGCAAAAGCAGAAGGAGAAGCAGAAGGATAAGCAGAAGAAACAGAAGAAGCAGAGGCAGTAGAAGAAGAAGCAGAAGATGCAGAAGCAGAAGGAGAAGCAGAAGGAAAAGCAGAATG
>NW_012299460.1:0-3746 GCF_000151885.1 Dipodomys ordii | reverse complement strand
TTCTCACTCGGTGTCCTGCTGTGTCCGCTGTGTTCCGTGGTGTCCCGCTTTGTCCCCCGCTGTGTCC
Source organism: Dipodomys ordii (assembly GCF_000151885.1). NCBI lineage: Eukaryota > Metazoa > Chordata > Mammalia > Rodentia > Heteromyidae > Dipodomys > Dipodomys ordii. The sequence continues at coordinate 3,679 of NW_012299460.1, read as the reverse complement.
CCAGCTGAGTCCCCGCTGTGTCCCCGCTGTGTCCCCGCTGTGTCCTCGCTGTGTCCCCCGCTGTCTCCCGCTCTGTCCCCCGCTGTGTCTCACGCTTTATCCCATCTGTGTCCCACTCTTTCCCGCTGTGTCCCGCTGTGTCCACCACTGTGTCCCTTTATGTCCCCAGCTGTGTAACCTGCTATGTAACGCTGTGAATCCCGCTGTATCGAGGCTGTGTCCCGCTGGGTCCCTCTCTGTCCTTGCTCTGTTATTCGTGTTGTCCCTCTCTGTCCCCCACTGTGTCCCCTGCTCTGTCCTACTGTGTCCCCCGCTGAGTCCCGTTTTGTCCCGCTGTGTCCCCCGCTGTGTCCCTGCTGTGTCCCCGCTGTGTCACGCTGTGTCCTGCTGTGTCCCGTTGTGTCCTGCTGTAACCCTTCTGAGTCCCCCTGTGTCCCCGCTGTGTCCTGCTGTGTCGTTGCTCTGTCCTCCGCTGTGTCCCGCTGTGTCCTCTGCTGTGTCCCGCTGTGTCAGTCTGTGTCCCGCTGTATAACGCTGTGACCCCGCTGAGTCCCCGCTGTGTCCCCCGCTGTCTCCCACTCTGTCCCCATCTGTGTCTCACTCTTTGTCCCCGCTGTGTCCCACTGTGACCCGCTGTGTCCCGCTGTGCCCACACTGTGTCCCGTTGTATCAACAGCTGTGTACCATGCTGTGTAACGCTGTGTCCCCGCTGTATCTACGCTGTTTCCTCGCTGTGTCCCGCTGTGTCCCCCGCTGTGTCCCCCGCTGTGTCCTCGCTCTGTCCCCAGCTGTGTCCCGCTGTGTCCTCACTGGGTCCCCCACTGGGTCCCGCTGGGTCCCCCGCTGTGTCCCACTGTGTCCCGCTGTGTCCCGCTCTGTCCCTGCTGTGTCCCGCTGTGTCCCGCTGTGTCCCCCTGTGTGCGTGCTGTGTCCCGCTATGTACTCCGTTGTGTCCAGCTGTTTCACCGCTGTGTCCCCTGCTTTGTCCCGCTTTGTCCCGCTGTGTCCTCGCTGCATCCCCCGCTGTGTCCCGCTCTGTCCCTGCTGTGTCCCGATGTGCCCTGCTGTGTCCTCACTGTGTACCCCGCTGTCTCCCACTCTGTCCCTCGCTGTGTCTCACGATTTGTCCTTGCTTTGTCCCACTGTGTCCCGCTGTGTCCCGCTGTGCCCCCACTGTGTCCCCTTGTGTCCACAGATGTGTACCACACTGTGTAACGCTGTATCCCCGCTGTATCGACGCTGTGTCCCGCTGGGTCTCGCTGTGTCCTCGCTGTGTTCCCTGCTGTGTCCCGCAGTGTCCCCCGCTGTGTCCCCCGCTGTGTCCTCGCTGTGTCCCCCGCTGTGTCCCGCTGTGTCCTCGCTGAGTCCCCCGCTGTGTCCCCCGGTGTGTCCTGCTGTGTCCCCCACTGTGTCCCGCTGTGTCCTCGCTGTGTCCCGCTCTGTCCAGCTGTGTCCCGCTGTGTCATGCTGTGTCTTCGATGAGTCCCCCACTGTCTCCAGCTCTGTCCCCCGCTTCGTCTCACGATTTGTCCTCGCTGTGTCCCACTGTGTCCCGCTGTGTCCCGCTGTGCCCCCACTGTGTCCCGTTATGTCCACATATGTGTACCACGCTGTGTAACGCTGTATCCCCGCTGTATCGACGCTGTGTCCCGCTGTGTCCTCGCTGTGTTCCCCGCTGTGTCCCGCTGTGTCCCGCTCTGTCCCTGCTGTGTGCCGCTGTGCCCTGCTGTGTCCTCCCTGTGTCCCCCGCTGTCTCCCGCTCTGTCCCCCGCTGTATCTCACGATTTGTCTTCGCTTTGTCCCACTGTGTCCCGCTGTGTCCCGCTGTGCCCCCACTGTGTCCACTTGTGTCCACAGATGTGTACCACACTGTGTAACGCTGTATCCCCGCTGTATCTACGCTGTGTCCCGCTGGGTCCCGCTGTGTCCCGCTGTGTCCCCCGGTGTGTCCCCTGCTGTTTTCCTGTCTGTGTCCCCCGCTGTGTCCTGCTGTGTCCTCACTGGTCCCCCCACTGTTTCCCGCTGGATACCCCGCTGTGTCCCGCTGTGTCCCCTGCTGTGTACCCTGTTTGTCCCGCTGTGTTCCCCGCTGGGTCTCGCTGTGTCCCCCGCTGTGTCCCGCTGTGTTCTCGCTGTGTCACGCTCTGTCTCCCCCTTGTCCCCGCTGTGTCCCGCGCTGTCCCGTGGTGTCCCACTTTGTCCCCCGCTGTGTCCGCCGCTGAGTCCCCGCTGTGTCCCCGCTGTGTCCCGCTCTGTCCTCCCTGTGTCCCCCGCTGTGTCTCGCTGTGTCCCCCGCTGTGTCCCGCTGTGTCTACTGCTGTGTTCCTGCTGTGTCCAGCTGTGTCCCGCTGTGTCCCCCTGTGTCCTCAATGTGTCCCACGCTGTGTTCCGCTGAGTACTTGCTGTGTCCCCCGCTGTGTCCTCGCTGTGTCCCCCGCTGTCTCCCGCTCTGTCCCCCGCTGTGTCTCACGCTTTATCCCGTCTGTGTCCCACTCTGTCCCGCTGTGTCCCGCTGTGTCCACCACTGTGTCCCTTTGTGTCCCCAGCTGTGTAACCGGCTGTGTAAAGCTGTGAATCCCGCTGTATCGAGGCTGTGTCGCGCTGGGTCCTGCTGTGTCCTTGCTCTGTTATTCGTGGTGTCCCCCTCTGTCCCCCGCTGTGTCCCCCGCTCTGTCCTACTGTGTCCCCCGCTGTGTCTTGTTGTGTCCTACTGTGTCCCGTGGTGTCCCGCTTTTTTCCCACTATGTCCCCTGCTGAGTCCCCTCTGTGTCCCCGCTGTGTCCAGCTGTGTCCTCGCTGTGTCCTCTGCAGTCTCCTGCTTTGTCCTACGCTGTGTCCTACTGTGTCCCAATGTGTCCCTGCAGTGTCCCCCGCTGTGTCCCGCTGTGTCCCGCTCTGTCCCCCTCTGTGTCCTGCTGTGTCCCGCTGTGTCCCCGCTGTGTCTCCGCTGTGTCCCGCTGTGTCCCCCGCTGTGTCCCCGCTGTGTCCCGCTGTGTCCCCCGCTGTGTCCCGCTGTGTCCCCCGCTGTGTCCTTCTTTGTCCCTGCTGTGTACCCCGCTGTGTCCCGCTGTGTCCCCCACTGTGTCCCGCTGTGTCCCCTGCTGTGTCCCCACTGTGTCACGCTTTGTTTCGCTGTGCCCGGCTGTGTCCTCGCTCTGTCTCCCTCAGTGTCCACCTGTGTCACGCTCTGTCCCCTCTGTGTCCCTCTGTGTCCAGCTCTGTCCCCGCTGTGTGTCCGCTGTGTCCCGCTGTGTACCCTTCTGTGTCCAGCTGTGTCCCCTCTGTGTCCCGCTGTGTCCATTCTCTGTCCCCTGCTGTCCACCGCTGTGTCCCCCGCTGTGTCCCGCTGTGTCCCGCTGTGTCCCCCGCTGTGTCCTTCTTTGTCCCTGCTGTGTACCCCGCTGTGTCCCGCTGTGTCCCCCACTGTGTCCCGCTGTGTCCCCTGCTGTGTCCCCACTGTGTCACGCTTTGTTTCGCTGTGCCCGGCTGTGTCCTCGCTCTGTCCCCCGGTGTGTCGCGCTGTGTCCCCGCAAGAGTCCCAAGCTGTGTCCCGCTGTGTACCCCACTGTGTCCCCCTCTGTGTCCCGCTGTGAAACCCGCTGTGTCACACTGTGTCCCCCGCTGTGTCCCTGCTGTATCCCCGCTGTGTCCTGCTTTAATACTGCTGTGTCCCCCGCTG
>NW_012299459.1:0-3746 GCF_000151885.1 Dipodomys ordii | reverse complement strand
GTATTGACGCTGTGTCCCGCTGGGTCCTGCTGTGTCCTTTCTGTGTTCCCCACTGTGTCCCGCTGTGTTCCCCGCTGTGTCCCTCGCTGTGTCCCCCGCTGTGTCCCGCTGTGTCCCGTTGTGTCCCCCGCTGTGTCCTTGCTATGTCCCCGCTGGGTCCCGCTGGGTCCCGCAGTGTCCCCCGCTGAGTCCCGCTGTGTCACCGCTGTGTCCCGCTCTGTCCCCGCACTATCGACGCAGTGTCCCGCTGTGTCCCGCTGTGTCCCCCGCTGTGTCCCGCTTTGTCACCGCTGTGTCCCGCTGTGTCCTCGCTGTGTCCCCCGTTGTGTCCCGCTTTGTCACCGCTGTGTCCTCGCTGTGTCCCCCGCTGTGTCCCACTTTGTCCCTGCTGTGTACCCCGCTGTGTCCCGCTGTGTCTCCCGCTGTGTCCCGCTGTGTCCCCTGCTGTGTCCCCACTGTGTCACACTGTGTTTCGCTGTGTCCGGCTGTGTCCTCGCTCTGTCTCCCTCAGTGTACACCAGTGTCATGCTCTGTCCCTTCTGTGTCCCTCTGTGTCCAGCTCTGTCCCCGCAGGGAGTCCGCTGTGTCCCGCTGTGTACCCTTCTGTGTCCAGCTGTGTCCCCTCTGTGTCCCTTCTCTGTCCCCCGCTGTCCACCGCTGTGTCCCCTGGCTGTGTCCCGGATGTGTCCCGCAGTGTCCCCGCTGTGTCCCGCTGTGTCCTACTGTGTCCCGTGGTGTCCCGCTTTTTCCCCTCTTTGTCCCCTGCTGAGTCCCCTCTGTGTCCCCGCTGTGTCCCGCTGTGTCCCACTGTGTCCTGTGGTGTCCCGATTTGTCCCCCGCTATGTCCACAGCTGAGTCCCCTCTGTGTCCCCGCTGTGTCCCGCTGTGTCCACCGCTGTGTCCCGCTGTGTCCCCCGCTGTGTCCTGCTGTGTCCCGCTGTGTCCTGCTGGGTCCTGCAGTGTCCCCGCTGTGTCCCCGCTGTGTCCCGCTGTGTCCCCGCAGGTTCACCGCTGTTTCACGCTGTGTCCCGCAGTGTTCCGTGGTGTCCCGCTTTGTCCCCCGCTGTGGCCCCCCCTGAGCCACCTCTGTGTCCCCGCTGTGTCCCGCTGTGTCCTCGCTGTGTCCGCCTCTGTCTCCCGCTCTGTCCACCGCTGTGTCTCATGCTTTGTCCCCGCTGGGTCCCGCTGTGTCCCGCAGTGTCCCCAGCTGTGTCCCGCGGTGTCACCGCTGTGTCCCGCTTTGTCCTCGCTGTGTCCCCCGCTGTGTCCCACTTTGTCCCTGCTGTGTACCTCGCTGTGTCCCTCTGTGTCCCACGCTGTGTCCCGCTGTGTCCCCTGCTGTGTCCCCACTGTGTCACGCTGTGTTTCGCTGTGTCCGGCTGTGTCCTCGCTCTGTCTCCCTCAGTGTCCAGCTGTGTCCTCCCTGTGTCCCCCGCTGTGTCCTGCTGAGTCCCCTGCTGTGTCCCGCTGTGTCCCGCTGTGTCACGCTCTGTCCCCTCTGTGTCCCTCTGTGTCCAGCTCTGTCCCTGTTGTGAGTCCGCTGTGCCCCGCTGTGTACCCTTCTGTGTCCAGCTGTGTCCCCTCTTTGTCCCGCTGTGTCCCTTCTCTTTCCCCCGCTGTCCACCGCTGTGTCCCCGGCTGTGTCCCGCAGTGTCCCCGCTGTGTCCCGCTGTGTCCTACTGTGTCCCGTGGTGTCCCGCTTTTTCCCCTCTATGTCCCCTGCTGAGTCCCCTCTGTGTCCCCGCTGTGTCCAGCTGTGTCCTCGCTGTGTCCTCCGCTGTCTCCCGCTTTGTCCCACGCTGTGTCTTACTGTGTCCCACTGTGTCCCTGCTGTGTCCCCCGCTGTATCCCTGCTGTGTCCCCCGCTGTGTCCCGCTGTGTCCCGCTGTGTCCCCCGCTGTGTCCTGCTGGGTCCTGCTGTGTCCCCGCTGTGTCCCTGCTGTGTCTGGCTGTGTCCCCCGCTGTGTCCCGCTGGGTCCCGCTGCGTCCCCCGCTGCGTACCGCTGTGTCCCCGCAGGTCCACCGCTGTTTCACGCTGTGTCCTGCTGTGTTCCGTGGTGTCCTGCTTTGTCCCCCGCTGTGTCCCGCTGTGTCCACTGCTGGGTCCCCGCTGGGTCCCGCTGTGTCTCGCTGTTTCCTGCTGTGTCCTCGCATTGTCCCATGCTGTGTTCCGCTGTGTCCTCCCTGTGTCCCCCGCTGTGTCCCGCTGTGTCCCCCGCTGTGCCCCGCAGTGTCCCGCTGTGTCCCGCTGTGTCCTCGCTGTGTCCCACTGTGTCCCCCCTGTTTCCCCGCTGGGTCCTGCTGTGTCCCGCTGTGTACCGCTGGGTCACCTGCTTTGTCCCGCTGTGTCCCCGCAGTGTCCCCGCTGTGTCCCGCTGTGTCCCACTGTGTCATGTGGTGTCCCGCTTTGTCCCCCGCTATGTTAACTGCTGAGTCCCCTCTGTGTCCCCGCTGTGTCCCGCTGTGTCCCCAGCTGTGTCCAGCAGTGTCCCACTGTGTCATCCGCTGTGTCCTTGTTGTGTCCCTGCTGGGTCCCGCTGTGTCACCGCTGTGTTCCGCTGTGTCCCCGCTCTATAGACGCTGTGTCCCGCTGTGTCCCCCGCTGTGTCCCGCTGGGTCCCGCTGGGTCCCCACTGTGTCCCGCTGTGTCCTCGCTTTGTCCCATGCTGTGTTAAGCTGTGTCCTCCCTGTGTCCCCCGCTGTGTCCCGCTGTGTCCCCCACTGTGCCCCGCAGTGTCCCGCTGTGTCCCGCTGGGTCCCCCGCTGTGTCCCGCTGTGTCCCACGCTGTGCCTCGCAGTGTCCCGGTGTGTCCCGCTCTGTCCCCCACTGTGTCCCCCGCTGAGTCCTCTATGTGTCGCCGCTGTGTCCCGCTGTGTCCTCGCTGTGTCCCCTGCTGTCTCCCGCTTTGTCCCACGCTGTGTCCCACTGTGTCCCGCTGTGTCCTCGCTGTGTCCCCTGCTGTGTCCTGCTGTGTTCCCGCTGTGTCCCAAGCTGTGTCCCGCTGTGTCCCGCTGTGTGCCCCGCTGTGTCCCACTATGTTCCCGCAGTGTCCCCGCTGTGTCCCCTGCTGTGTCCTGCTGTGTTCCCGCTGTGTCCCAAGCTGTGTCCCTTGCTGTGTGCCCCTCTGTGTCCTGCTGTGTCCTGCTGTGTCATCCGCTGTGTCCTTGTTGTGTCCCTGCTGGGTCCCGCTGTGTCACCGCTGTGTCCCGCTGTGTCACCGCTCTATAGACGCTGTGTCCCGCTGTGTCCCACGCTGTGTCCCGCTGGGTCCAGCTGGGTCCCCACTGTGTCCCGCTGTGTCCTCGCTTTGTCCCATGCTGTGTTAAGCTGTGTCCTCCCTGTGTCCCCCGCTGTGTCCCGCTGTGTCCCCCACTGTGCCCCGCAGTGTCCCGCTGTGTCCCGCTGTGTCCCGCTGGGTCCCCCGCTGTGTCCCGCTGTGTCCCACGCTGTGCCTCACAGTGTCCCGGTGTGTCCCGCTCTGTCCCCCACTGTGTCCCCCGCTGAGTCCTCTATGTGTCGCCGCTGTGTCCCGCTGTGTCCTCGCTGAGTCCCCTGCTGTCTCCCGCTTTGTCCCACGCTGTGTCCCACTGTGTCCCGCTGTGTCCAAACAGAATCCCCTGAAATGTTCTGCTTTATTCACAAATTGTAACAATATGAGTTAATGTATTCCTCTGTATAGTTCCGTTAGAGTTCCACTATTTAAACGTAATATACACATATATTATCACTGAAATAAAACAAAATA
>NW_012299458.1:0-3746 GCF_000151885.1 Dipodomys ordii | reverse complement strand
TCATGCTTTGTCTCCCGCTGTGTTCCGCTGTGTCCCGCTGTGTCCCTGCTGTGTCCCCAGCTGTGTCCCGCTGTGTCCCGCTGTGTACCCCGCTGTGTCCTGCTATGTTCCCGCAGTGTCCCCGATGTGTCCCGCTGTGTCCCGCTGTGTCCTCGCTGTGTCCCCAGCTGTGTACCCCACTCTGTCCCGCTGTGTCCCCCGCTGTGTCTCTGCTGTGTCCCCGCTGTGTCCCGCTTTGTCCTGCTGTGTACTGCTGTGTCCCCCGCTGTGTCCCGCTGTGTCCTGCTGTGTCACGCTGTTTCCCCGCTGCGTCCCCGCTGTGTCCCTCTGTGTACCCCGCTGTGTCCAGCTTTGTCCCTGCTGTGTCTTGCTGTGTCCCACGCTCTGTCCCCCTCTGTTTCCCGCTCTGTCCCCCTCTGTGTCCCGATGTGTCCCCAGCTGTGTCCCACTGTGTCCCCGCAGGGTCACTGCTGTTTCCCGCTGTGTCCCGCTATGTTCCGTGGTGTCCCTCTTTGTCTCCCGCTGTGTCCCCCGCTGAGTCCCCGCTGTGTCCCGCTGTGTCCTCGCTGTGTCCCCCGCTGTCTCCCGCTCTGTCCACCGCTGTGTCTCACGCTTTGTCCCCGCTGTGTCCCACTGTGTGCGGCTGTGTCCCGCTGTGCCCCCACTGTATTTCGTTGTGTCCACAGCTGTGTACCACGCTGTGTAACGCTGTGTGCCCGCTGTATCTACGCTGTGTCCCGCTGGGTCCCGCTGTGTCCTTGCTGTGTTCCTCGCTGTGTCCCATTGTGTCCTCCGCTGTGTCCCGCTAGGTCCCCCGCTGAGTCCCCGCTGTGTCAATGCTGTGTCCCGCTGTCTCCTCACTGTGTCCCCTGCTGTCTCCCTCTCTGTCCCCTGCTGTGTCTCATGCTTTGTCCCCGCTGTGTCCCACTGTGTCCCGCTGTGTCCGGCTGTGCCCCCACTGTGTCCCGTTGTGTAAACAGATGTGTACTACGCTGTGTAACGCTGTGTCCCCGCTGTATCGACGCTGTGTCCCGCTGTGTCCTCGCTGTGTTCCCCGCTGTCTCCCGCTCTGTCCCTCGCTGTGTCTCACGCTTTGTCCCCGCTGTGTCCCACTGTGTCCCGCTGTGTCCGGCTGTGCCCCCACTGTGTCCCGTTGTGTCCACAGCTGAGTACCACGCTGTGTAACGCTGTGTGCCCGCTGTATCTATGCTGTGTCCCGCTGGGTCCCGCTGTGTCCTCGCTGTGTTCCCCGCTGTGTCCCGCTGTGTCCCCCGCTGTGTCCTCGCTGTGTCCCCCGCTGTGTCCTGCTGTGTCCTCGCTGTGTCCCCCGCTGGGTACCGGTGGGTCCTGCTGTGTCCTCGCTGTGTCCACTGCTGTGTCCCGTTGTGTCCCCAGCTGTGTCTCCCGCTATGTCCCGATGTGTCTACTGCTGTGTCCATGCTATGTCTTGCTGTGTCGCGCTGTGTCCCCCACTGTGTCCGCTGCTGTGTCCTGCTGTTTTCCCCGCTGTGTCACCAATGTGTCCCGCTGTGTCCTCGCTGTGTCCCGCTGTGTCTCGCTGTGCCCCCACTCTGTCCCGTTGTGTCCACAGCTGGGTACCACGCTGTGTAACCCTGTGTCCCCGCTGTATCGACGCTTTGTCCTGCTGGGTGCCGTTGTGTCCTCGCTGTGTTCCCGGCTGTGTCCCGCAGTGTCCCCGCTGTGTCCTCGCTTTGTCCCCCGCTGTGTCCGGCTGTGTCCTCTCTGTGTTCCCCGCTGTGTCCCACTTTGTCCCCCGCTGTGTCCCCCGCTCTGTCCTCGCTGTGTCCCCTGCAGTGTCCCGCTGTGTCCTCACTGGGTCCCCCACTGTGTCCCGCTGTGTACCCCGCTGTGTCCTGCTGTGTCCGCTGTGTCCCCGCTGTGTGCCTGCTGTGTCCCCGCTGTGTGCCTGCTGTGTCCCGCTGTGTCTCCACTTTGTCCCGCTGTGTCCCACTGTGTCCCCGCTGTGTCCCGCTGTGTCCTGCTGTGTCCCCGCTGTGTGCCCGCTGTGTCCCGCTGTGTACCCCGCTGTGTCCAGCTGTGTCACCGCTGTGTCTCGCTGTGGCCACTCTCTGTCTCCGCTGTCCCCCGCTGTGGCCCCCGCTGTGTCCCGCTGTGTCCCGCTGTGTCCCTCGCTTTTTCCTGCTGTGTCCCACAGTGTTCCCGCTGTGTCCCGCTGTGTAACACTGTGTCCCGTGGTGTTCCACTTTGTCCCACGTTGTGTCCCCCGCTGAGTCCCCTCTGTGTCGCCGCTGTGTCCCCCTGTGTCCTCGCTGTGTCCCCTGCTGTCTCCCGCTTTGTCTCACGCTGTGTTCTGCTGTGTCCTGCTGTGTCCCCGCTGTGTCCCCAACTGTGTCCCGCTGTGTACCCTGCTTTGTCCTGCTATGTTCCCGCAGTGTCCCCGCTGTGTCCCGCTGTGTCCCGCTGTGTCCTCGCTGTGTCCCCAGCTGTGTACCCCACTGTATTCCGCGTGTCCCTGCTGTATCGACGCTGGGTCCCGCTGGGTACCGCTGTGTCATCCCTGTGTCCCCCGCTGTGTCCCGCTGTGTCCCCCGCTGTGTCTTTGCTGTGTCCCCGCTGTGTCCCGCTGTGTACTGCTGTGTCCCCCTCTGAGTCCCGCTGTGTCCCAATGTATCCCAATGTGTCCTCGCTCTATCCCTCACTGTGTCCCGTTGTGTCCTCCCTGTGCCCCCGCTGTGTCCTGCTGTGTCCCCCGCTGTGTCCCCCGCTATGTCCCGCTGTGTCCCCCGCTGTGTCACACTGTGTCCTTGCTGTGTCCCAGGCTTTGTGCCGCTGTGTCCTCGCTGTGTCCCCCGCTGTGTCCCGCTGTGTCCTGCTGTGTCACACTGTTTCCCCGCTGCGTCCCTGCTGTGTCCCTCTGTGTACCCTGCTGTGTCCAGCTTTGTCCACGCTGTGTCTCGCTGTGTCCCACGCTCTGTCCCCCACTGTGTCCCGCTCTGTCCTCCTCTGTGTCCCGCTTTGTCCCCCTCTGTGTCCCACTGTGTCCCCGCAGGGTCACTGCTGTTTCCCGCTGTGTCCCGCTGTGTTCCGTGGTGTCCCTCTTTGTCTCCCGCTGTGTCGCCCGCTGAGTCCCTGCTGTTTCACCGCTGTGTCCCGCTGTGTCCTCGCTGTGTCCCCCGCTGTCTCCCGCTCTGTCCCTCACTGTGTCTCACGCTTTGTCAACGCTGTGTCCCACTGTGTCCCGCTGTGTCCGGCTGTGCCCCCACTGTGTCCCGTTGTGTCCACAGCTGAGTACCACGCTGTGTAACGCTGTGTGCCTGCTGTATCGACGCTGTGTCCCGCTGGGTCCGGCTGTGTCCTCGCTGTGTTCCCTGCTGTGTTCCGCTGTGTCCCCCGCTTTGTCCTCGCTGTGTCCCCCACTGTGACCTGCTGTGTCCTCGCTGTGTCCCCCACTGGGTCCCGGTGGGTCCTGCTGTGTCCTCGCTGTGTCCACCGCTGTGTCACGTTGTGTCCCCAGGTTTGTCCCCCGCTATGTCCCGATGTGTCTACTGCTGTGTCCATGCTATGTCTTGCTGTGTCGCGCTGTGTCCCCCGCTGTGTCCGCTGCTGTGTCCTACTGTTTTCCCCGCTGTGTCACCAATGTGTCCCGCTGTGTCCTCGCTGTGTCCCGCTGTGTCTCGCTGTGCCCCCACTCTGTCCCGTTGTGTCCACAGAAAGGGTAACACGCTGTGTAACCCTGTGTCCCCGCTGTATCGACTCTGTGTTGA
>NW_012299457.1:0-2347 GCF_000151885.1 Dipodomys ordii | reverse complement strand
TCCTACTTCTCCTTCTCCTTCTGCTTCTGCTTCTTCTGCTTCTCCTGCTTCTCCTTCTGCATCTTCTTCTGCTTCTCCTTCTGCTGCTTCTTCTGCTTCTGTTTCTCCTTCTGCTTCTCTTTCTGCTTCTTCTGCTTCTCCTTCTGCTTCTCCTTCTGTTTCTCCTTCTGTTTCTCCTTCTCCTTCTCGTTCTTCTGCTTTTACTTTTGCTTCTCCTTCTGCTTCTGCTGCAACTGCTACTGCTTCTGCTTCTTCTGTTTCTTCCGCTTCTCCTTCTCCTTTTGATTCTCTCTCTGCTTCTGCTTCTCCTTCAGCTTCTCATTCTGCTTCTCCCGATTCTGCTTCTTCTGCTTCTCCTGCTTCTCCTTCTGCTTCAGGTTCTGCTTCTGCTTCTTCGGATTCTTGTGCTTCTTGTTCTCCTGCTTCTGCTTCTTCTGCTTCCCCTCCTTCTCTTTCTGCTTCTCCTTCTGTTTCTGCTTCTCCTTCTGCTTCTGCTTCTTGTCCTTCTCCTTTTTCTTCTGCTTCTGCTTCTCCTGTTTCTACATCTCCTGCTTGTCCTTCTGCTTCTCTTTCTGCTTCTCCTTCTGCTTCTGCTCCTCCTTCTGCTTCTGCTCCTTCTATTTCTTCTGTTTCTTCTTCTTCTGCTTTTCCCGCTCTGCTTCTTCTGCTTTCCTGCTTCTCATTCTGCTTCTCTTCGTCGGCTTCTCTTTCTACTTCTCCTTCTGCTTCTTCTGATTCTGCTTCTTCTCCTTCTTCTTCTCCTTCTGGTACTGCTTCTTCTGCTTCTCCTGCTACTCCTTCTGCATAACCTTCTGCTTGTGCTTTTCCTTCTGCTTCTTCTTCTGCTTCTGCTTCTCCTTCTTCTGCTTCTCCGTCTGTTTCTGCTTCTTCTGTTTTTCCTGCTTCTCCTTCTGCTTCTCATTCTTCTTCTCCTTCTGTTTCTCCTTGTCGTTATTCTGCTATTCCTTCTGCTTCTCTATCTGCTTCTGCATCTTCAGCTTCTTCTGCTACTGCTTCTGCTTCTGCTTCTTCTGTTTCTTCTGCTTCCCTTTCTGCTTCTCCTTCTGCTTTTGCTTCTCTTTCTGCTTCTGCTTCTCCTTCTGGTTCTCCTTCTTCTCCAGATTCTGCTTCTTCTGCTTCTCCTGATTCTCCTTCTGCTTCAGGTTCTGCTTCTGCTTCTTCTGCTTCTATTTCTGCTTCTCCTTCTGTTTCTGCTTCTCTTTCTGCTTCTGCTTCTTATCCTTCTTCTATTTCTTTTGATTCTGCTTCTCCTGCTTCTGCTTCTCCTGCTTCTCCTTCTGTTTCTCCTTATGCTTCTCCTACTGCTTCTCCATTTTCTGCTTCTACTTCTGCTTCTGCTTCTCCTTCTGCATCTTCTTCTGTTTCAATTTCTCCTTCTTCTACTTTTCATTCTGCTTCTGCTTCTGCTTCTTCTGCTTCTTCTGCTTCTCCTGCTTCTCCTTCTCCTTCTCTTTCTGCTTCTGCTTATCCTTCTGTTTCTCCTACTCCTAATCCTTCTCTTTCTCCTTCTCCTTCTTCTTCTTCTGCTTCTCCTGCTGCTTCTTCTTCTGCTTCTTCTGCTTTTTCTGTTTCTTCTGTTTCTGCTTCTCCTGCTTCTTCCTCTTCTGCTTCTCCTACTTCTCCTTCTGCTTCTCCGTCTCATTCTCCTTCTCCTTCAATTCCTCCTTCTTGTGCTTCTCTTTCTGCTTCTGCTTCTCCTGCTTCTGCTTCTGTTTCTCCTTCTGCTTCTCCTTCCTCTTCTCTTTCTGCTTCTTATTCTGCTTCTGCTCCTCCTACTCCTAATCCTTCTCTTTCTCCCTCTTCTTCTGCTTCTCGTTCTGCTTCTGCTTCTTCTGCTTGTTCGGTTTCTTCTGCTTCTGCTTTTCAGCTTCTGCTGCTTATGCTTCTTCATCAGCTTCACGTTCTCCTAGAGATTCTTCGGCTTCTTCTGTTTCTTCTGCTTCTGTTTCTCCTGCTTCTCCTGCTACTGCTTCTTCTGCTTCTCTATCTGCTTCTCATTCTGCTTCTGCTTCTCCTTCTGCTCCTTCTCCTACATCTGTATATTCATCTTCATATTCATCTTCGTCTGCATCTCCCGCTTCTGCTTCATCTGCATCTCCTGATAGTGCATCACCTTCTGCTTCTCCTTCTCCTTCTTATGCTGATCTTACTGCTTCTGATTCTTCTGATTCTCCAACTTCTCCTTCTTCTACACCTTCTATTACTGCTTCTCTTTCTGCTTATGCATCTCCTTCTGCTGCTCCTCTCTCATTCGTCTGTGTCTACCTCAGCTTCAGTTTCTTATGCTTCTACGTTATCGTCCGGATCAGCTTCTCCAGCTTCTGCT
>NW_012299456.1:0-3747 GCF_000151885.1 Dipodomys ordii | reverse complement strand
GAAGGAGAAGAGAAGCAGAAAGAGAAGCAGAACGAGAAGCAGGAGAAGCATTAAGCTGGAGAAGCCGAAGCAGAAGAAACAGAAGAAGGGGAAGAAGCAGAAACAGAAGGAGAAGCAGAAACAGAAGGAAAAGCAGAAAGAGAAGCAGGAGAAGCAGAAGAAGCAGCAGCAGGAGAAGCAGAAGCAGAAGAAGCCGAAAAAGCAAAAGCAGAACCTGAAGCAGAAGGAGAAGCAGGAGAAGCAGAAGAAGCAGAATCTGGAGAAGCAGAAGGAGAAGCAGAAGCAGAAAGAGAAGCAAAAGCAGAAGGAGAAGCAGAAGAAACAGAAGAAGCAGAGGCAGTAGCAGAAGAAGCAGAAGATTCAGAAGCAGAAGGAGAAGCAGAAGGAAAAGCAGAAGAACTAGAAGGAGAAGGAGAAGGAGAAACAGGAGTAGAAGCAGAAAGAGAAGCAGAAGAAGGAGCAGTAGAAGGAAAAGCGGCAGGAGAAACAGAAAGAGCAGCAGAAGGAGAAGCAGGAAATGCAGAAACAGGAGAAGAACAAGCAGAAGAAACAGGAGAAGGACAAGAAGCAGAAGCAGAAGGAGAAGCAGAAAGAAAAGGAGAATGAGAAGCAGAAGCAGGAGAAGCAGAAGCATAAGAATCCGAAGAAGCAGAAGCAGAACCTGAAGCAGAAGGAGAAGCAGGAGAAGCAGAAGAATCAGAATCTGGAGAAGCAGAATGAGAAGCAGAAGGAGAAGTAGAAGCAGAAAGAGAATCAAAAGCAGAAGGAGAAGCAGAAGAAACAGAAGAAGTAGAAGCAGTAGCAGTTGTAGCAGAAGCAGAAGGAAAAGCAGTAGGAAAAGCAGAAGAACAAGAAGGAGAAGGAGAAACAGAAGGAGAAGCAGAAGGAGAAGCAGAAAGAGAAGCAGGTAAAGGAAAAGAAGAAGAAGCAGAAGGAGAATCAGAAGGAGAAGCAGAAGAAGGAGAAGGAGAAGCAGAAGCAGAAGAAGATGCAGAAGGAGAAGCAGAAGAAGCAGAAGCAGAAGGAGAAGCAGGAAAAGCAGAAGAAGCAGAAGCAAAAGGAGAAGCAAAAGAAGGAGAAGGAGAAGCAGAGGCAGAAGAAGAAGCATAAGGACAAGCACAAGCAGAAGGAGATGCAGAAGGAGAAGCAGGAGAAGCAGAAGAAGCAGAAGCTGAAGGAGAAGCAGAAGTAGGAGAAGGAGAAGGAGGAGAAGCAGAAGGAGAAGCAGAAGCAGAATGAGAAGCAGAAAGAGAAGCAGGAGGAGGACAAGAAGCAGAACCAGGAGAAGCCGAAAGAGACAGAAGGACAATCAGGAGAAGCAGAAGAAGCAGAAGCCTGAGAAGCAGAAGAAGAAGAAGAAACAGAAGAAGGAGAAGGAGCAGAAGGAGAAGCAAAAGAAGAAGAAGAAGCAGAATTAGAAACAGAAGCAGAAGAAGCAGAAGAAGAAGAAACAGAAGAAGCTGAAGAAGCAGAAGGAGAACCTGAAGCAGAAGGAGACCCAGAAGCATCAGAAGCTGGAAAAGCAGAAGCAGAAGATACAGAACAAGCAGAAGAAGCAGAAGCAGAACGAGAAGCAGAAGAATAAGAAGGAGAAAGAGAAGGATTAGGAGTAGGAGGAGCAGTAGCAGAATTAGAAGCAGAAAGAGAAGCAGAAGGAGAAGCAGAAGGAGAAACAAAAGAAGCAGAAGCAGGAGAAGCAGAAGCAGAAGCAGAATGAGAAGCACAGGAAGGAGAAATTGAAGGAGAAGGAGAAGGAGACGGAGAAGCAGAAGGAGAACTAGGAGAAGCAGAAGAAGGAGAAGCAGGAGAAGCAGAAGCAGAAGAAGGAGAAGAGCAGAAGCAGAAGGAGAAGCAGAAGGAGAAGCAGAAGAAGCAGAAGCTGAAGCAGAAGAAGAAGAAACAGAAAAAGCAGAAGAAGCAGAAGAAGAAGCAGCAGGAGAAGCAGAAGAAGAAGAAGAAGGAGAAGGAGAAAGAGAAGGATTAGGAGTAGGAGAAACAGAAGGATAAGCAGAAGCAGAAAGAGAAGGAGAAGGAGAAGGAGAAGCAGAAGAAGCAGAAGCTGGAGAAGCCGAAGCAGAATGAAAAGCAGAAGAAGGAGAAATTGAAACAGAAGAAGATGCAGAAGGAGAAGCAGAAGCAGAAACAGAAGTAGAAGCAGAAGAAGGAGAAGCAGAAGGAGAAGCATAAAGAGAAACAGAAGGAGAAGCAGGAGAACAGAAGCAGGAGAAGCAGAATCAAAAGAAATAGAAGAAGGATAAAAAGCAGAAGCAGAAAGAGAAGCAGAAACAGAAGGAGAAGCAGAAATAGAAGCAGAAGAAGCTGAAGAAGCAGAAGCAGAACCTCAAGCAGAAGGAGAAGCAGGAGAAGCAGAAGAAGCAGAATCTGGAGAAGAAGGAGAACCAGAAGGAGAAGCAGAAGCAGAAAGAGAAGCAAAAGCAGAAGGAGAAGCAGAAAGAGAAGTAGAAGAAACAGAAGAAGCAGAAGCAGAAGCAGTAGCAGAAGTAGCTGAAGATGCAGAAGCAGATAGAGAAGCAGCAGGAATAGCAGAATAACGAGAAGGAGAAACAGAAGGAGAAGAAGAATGAGAAGCAGAAGGAGAAGCAGGAAAAACAGAAGAAGCAGAAACAGACGGAGAAGCAGAAGAAGGAGAAGCAGAAGAAGAAGCAGAAGGAAAAGCACAAGCAGAAGGAGATGCAGAAGGAGTAGCAGGAGAAGCAGAAGAAGCAGAAGCAGAAGGAGAAGAAGAAGGAGAAGAAGCAGAATCAGAAGAAGCAGAAGGAGAAGTAGAAAGAGAAGCCGACGAAGAGAAGTAGATGAGAAGTAGGAGAAGCAGAAGAAGCAGAGCGTGAGAAAGCAGAAGCAAAAGAAACAGAAGAAATAGAAGGAGCAGAAGCAGAAGGAGAAGCAGTAGCAGAAGGAGAAGCAGAAAGAGAAGCAGGAGAACCAGAAGAAGCAGGTGAAGCAGAAGCAGAAGAAACAGGAGAAGCCGAAGAAGCAGAAGCAGAATCTGAAGCAGAAGGAGAAACAGAAGAAGCACAATCAGAAGCAGAAGCAGAAGAAACAGAAATAGTAGAATAAGCAGAAGCAGAAGCAGCAAGAGAAGCAGAAGAAGAAGATGGAGAAGGCGAAAGAGGAAGATTAGGAGTAGGAGAAGCAAAAGGATAAGCAGAAGCAGAAAGAGACGCAGAAGGAGAAGCAGCAAGAGAAGCAG
The DNA here is from genome assembly GCF_000151885.1 of Dipodomys ordii. Taxonomy (NCBI): domain Eukaryota; kingdom Metazoa; phylum Chordata; class Mammalia; order Rodentia; family Heteromyidae; genus Dipodomys; species Dipodomys ordii. The sequence continues at coordinate 536 of NW_012299456.1, read as the reverse complement.
GAGAAGCAGAAGAAACAGAAGGCGCAGAAGCAGAATGAGAAGCAGAAGGAGAAATTGAAGCAGAAGCAGAAGCAGAAGGAGAAACAGAAGCAGAAGGAGAAGCAGAAGAAGGAGAAGGAGAAGCAGAAAGAGAAGCCGAACGAGAAGCAGGAGAAGCAGAAGCAGGAGAAGCAGAAACAGAAGAAGGAGAAGAAACAGAAGGAGAAGCAGAAACAGAAGGAAAAGCAGAAAGAGAAGCAGGAGAAGCAGAAGAAGCAGCAGCAGGAGAAGCAGAAGCAGAAGAAGCAGAAGCAGAACTTGAAGCAGAAGGAGAAGCAGGAGAAGCAGAATCTGGAGAAGCAGAAGGAGAAGCAGAAGCAGAAAGAGAAGCAAAAGCAGAAGGAGAAGCAGAACTAGAAGCAGAAGAAACAGAAGAAGCAGAGGCAGTAGCAGAAGAAGCAGAAGATGCAGAAACAGAAGGAGAAGCAGAAAGAGAAGCAGAAGAAGGAGCAGGAGAAGGAAAAGCAGCAGGAGAAGCAGAAAGAGCAGCAGAATGA
>NW_012299455.1:0-3747 GCF_000151885.1 Dipodomys ordii | reverse complement strand
ACAGCGGGACCCAGCGGGGACAAAGCGTGATTCACAGCGGTGGACAGAACAGGAGACAGAGGTGGACACAGCGAGGACACAGCGGGACACAGCGGGGACACAGGTGGCTGAGGGGGGGCCACAGCGGGGGACAAAGCGGGACACCATGGAACACAGCGTGAAACAGCCGTGAACCTGCGGGGACACAGCGGGACACAGCGGGGACACAGCGGGGACACAGCGGGACCCAGCAGGACACAGCGGGACACAGCAGGACACAGCGGGGGACACAGCGGGACACAGCGGGGGACACAGCGGGACACAGCGGGGACACAGAGGGGACTCAGCAGGGGACATAGTGGGGGACAAATCGGGACACCCCAGGACACAGTGGGACACAGCGGGACACAGCGGGGGCACTGCGGGGACACAGCGGGACAAAGCGGGGGACCCAGCGGGACACAGCGGGACCCAGCAGGACCCAGCGGGAAACAGCGGGGACACAATGGGACACAGCGAGGACACAGCGGGACACAGTTTCGGACACAGCGGGACACAGCAAGGCACAACGGGGTCACAGCAGTGGACACAGCGGAACACAGCGGGGGACACAGCCAGACACAGCAGGGGACACAGCGGGACACAGTGGGGGACACAGCAGGGTTCACATTGGGACACAGTGGGGGACACAGCGGGACACAGCGGGGACACAGCTGGACACAGTGGGGTACAGAGCCGGACACAGCAAGGCACAACGGGGTCACAGCAGTGGACACAGCCGGACAAAGCGGGGCACAGAGCGGGACAGAGCGGGCATACAGCAGGTGCCACAGAGGGACACAGCGGGACACAGCGGGACACAGCCGGGGACACAGCGAGGACACATTGGGACACAGCGGGTACACAGCGGAACTCAGCGGGGGACACAGCAGGACACAGCGGGACACAGTGGGACACAGTGGGGCACAGCAGGGACACAGCGAGTGACACAGCAGGGGACACAGCGGGACACCGCAGGGGACACAGGGAGGATACAGCGGGACACAGCAGGGGACACAGCGGAACCCAGCGAGGGACACAGCGGGGGACACAGTGGGACACAGTGGGGTACACAAAGAGGACACAGCAGGACCCAGCGGGACATAGCTTCGATACAGCGGGGACACAGCGGGACACAGAGGGGTACACAGCTGGGGACACAACGGGACATAGTGGGGGACATAGCGGGATACAGCGGGACACAGCGGGACACAGCGGGACACAGCGCGGCACAGTTGGGACAAAGTGGGCGACACAGCGGGGAACAGAGCAGGACACAGCAGGGGACACATCGAGGACACAGCGGGACACAGCGGGGACACAGTTGGGACACACCGGGGGACACTGAGGGGCACAAACGGGACAACACGGAACACAACGGGACACAGTGGGATAAAGCGGGACACTGCGTGGATACAGCGGGACACAGCGGGGGACACAGCAGGACACAGCGGGACACAGAGGGGGACAAGGCGGGACACAGCGGGGGACAGAGCGGGGGACACAGCGAGACACAACGGGTACAAAGCGAAACACAGCAGATTACACAGTGGAACACAGCGGGCACACAGCCGGAATACAACGGGACACAGTGGGGAAAGAGCGGGACAAAGCGGGACACAGCGGGAAACAGCAGGGTACACAGCGGGACATACGGGGGACATAGCGTGGTACACTGCGGGACACACGGTGGACACAGCAAGGACACAGCGGGACACAGTGACGACACAGCGGGACACAGCGGGGGAAACAGCAGGACACAATGTGGACACAGCAGTGGACACAGCGGGACACAGCGGGGGACAGAGGGGGACACAGCGGGGGACACAGCGAAGACACATTGGGACACAGCGGGGACACAGCGGGACTCAGCGGGGGACACTGCAGTACACAGAGGGACACAGCGGGACACAGAGGGGGACACAGTGGGACAGAGCGGGGGACACAGCAGGGGACACAGAGGAACTCAGCGGGACATAGAGGGGAACACAGGGGGGACACAGCGGGACACAGGGGGGGATACAGCGAGGACACATTGGGACACAGCGGGGACACAGCGGGACTCAGCGGGGGACACAGCAGTACACAGCGGGACACAGCAGTGACACAGCTAGACAAAGCGGGGTACACAGCGGGACACACCGGGCACACAGCAGGGACACAGCGGGACACACCGGGACACAGTGGAGAAAGAGCGGGACACAGCATGACACAGCGGGACACAGCGGGGTACACAGCGGGACACACGGGGAACACAGTGTGGACACAGCGGGACACAGCTGGGGACACAGCGACGACACAGCAGGACACAGCGGGGGACACAGGGGGGACACAGCGGGACACAGCAGGACACAGAGGGGGACACAGTGGGACAGAGCAGAGGACACAGAAGGAAACACAGCGGGACACAGCGGGACATAGCGGGGGACACAGGGGGCACCCAGCAGGACCCAGCGCGGGACACAGCAAGGACACATTGGGACACAGCGGGGACACAGCGGGACTCAGCGGGGGACACAGCAGTACACAGCGGGACACAGCAGTGACACAGCTAGACACAGCGGGGTACACAGCGGGACACACTGGGCACACAGCGGGGACACAGCGGAGAAAGAGCGGGACACAGCGCGACACAGCCGGTCACAGCGGGGTACACAGAGGGACACACGGGGAACACAGTGTGGACACAGCGGGACACAGCAGGGGACACAGGGGGGACACAGCGGGACACAGCAGGACACAGAGGGGGACACAGTGGGACAGAGCAGAGGACACAGCAGGAAACACAGCGGGACACAGCGGGACACAGCGGGGGAAACAGGGGGGACACAGCGGGACACAGCAGGGGACACAGCGCGGACACATTGGGACACAGCGGGGACACAGCGGGACTCAGATGGGGACACAGCAGTACACAGCGGGACACAGCGGGACACAGCGGGGGACACAGAGGGGTAAACAGCGGGACACAGCGGGGAACACTGCGAGGACACAGCGGGACCAAGCGGGACACAACGTCGATACAGCGGGGACACATCGGGACACAGCGGGGTACACAGCTGGAGACCCAGCGGGACACAGAGGGACACAGCAGGAACCAGCGGGGAAACAGCGGGGACACAGTGGGACACAGCAAGGACACAGCGGGACACAGCGGGACACTGCGGGGCAAAGCGGGGGACACAACCGGACACAGCGGGGGACACTGGGAGGACACAGTGGAACACAGCACGGGACAAAGTGAGGACACAGCGGGAGACAGCGAGACACAGCAGGACACAGCGTGAAACAGCGGTGAACCTGCAGGGACACAGCTGCACACAGCGGGGGACACAGCGGGACCCAGCGGGACCCATCGGTGGACACAGCAGGACACAGCGGGGACAAAGCGGGACACAGCGGGGGACACAGCAGGGACAAAGCGTGATACAGTGGGGGACACAGCGAGGACACAGCGGGATTAGCGGTGATGAGCGGGACTTTGCTGGGGATACTGCGGGACACATCGGGACTTGTGGGGATACTTCTAGGACATTTTTGGTGACTATCATTGTTTTGCCTGATTCGTTTGTTTCTTTATTGACTTTTGATTTACCTATTTGGTTTGCCGCTCTCCTTTCAGATTCCTGTTTCGTTCCTATTTTCCAACTTTATCTGGTACTCAGAGTCTGATTTTTTTTTTTTTTTTTTTTTTTCCTTTTTATTTTTTTTTATTTTTTTTTTTTTTTT
>NW_012299454.1:0-3747 GCF_000151885.1 Dipodomys ordii | reverse complement strand
TCTTCTGTTTCTTCTGCTTCTCCTTCTGCTTTTGCTTCTCTTTCTGCTTCTGCTTCTCCTTCTGCTTCTCCTTCTTCTTCTCCAGATTCTGCTTCTTCTACTTCTCCTTCCGCTTCAGGTTCTGCTTCTGCTTCTTCGGCTTCTTCAGCTTCTATTTCTGTTTCTCCTTCTGTTTCTGCTTCTCTTTCTGCTTCTTCTCCTTCTTCTATTTCTTCTGCTTATGCTTCTCCTGCTTCTCCTTCTGTTTCTCTTTATTCTTATCCTTCTGCTTCTCCTTCTCCTTCTCCTTCTTCTGCTTCTCCTTCTGCTTCTGCTTCTGCTTCTGCTTCTCCTTCTGCATCTTCTTCTGTTTTAATTTCTCCTTCTTCTGCTTTTCATTCTGCTTCTGCTTCTCCTGCTTCTGCTTCTTCTGCTTCTCCTTCTCCTTCTCCTTCTCTTTCTGCTTATGCTTATCGGGCTGTTTCTCCTACTAATAATCCTTCTCTTTCTCCTTCTCTTTCGTCTTCTTCTTCTTCTTCTTCTTCTTCTTCTTCTTCTTCTTCTTCTTCTTCTTCTTCTTCTTCTTCTTCTTCATCTTCTTCTTCATCTTCTTCTTCTTCTTCTTCTGCTTTTCCAGCTTCTTCTTCTTCTGCTTCTTCTTCTTTTTCTGCTTTTTCAGTTTCTTCTGCTTCAGCTTCTGCTTCTTCTGCTTCTCCTTCTGCTTCTGTTTCTCCTTCTGCTTCTGCTCTTCTCCTTCTTCTGTTTCTTCTGCTTCTGCTTCTCCTGCTTCTCCTTCTTCTGCTTCTCCTACTTCTCCTTCTGCTTCTCCGTCTCATTCTCCTTCTTCAATTTCTCCTTCTTGTGCTTCTCATTCTGCTTCTGCTTCTGCTTCTCCTGCTTCTGCTTCTTCTGTTTCTCCTTCTGCTTCTCCTTCTGCTTCTCTTTCTGCTTCTAATTCTGCTTCTGCTCCTCCTACTCCTAATCCTTCTCTTTCTCCTTCTTCTTCTTCTGCTTCTCGTTCTGCTTCTGCTTCTTCTGCTTCTGCTTTTCCAGCTTCTGATGCTTCTGCTTCTCCTTCTGCTTCAGGTTCTCCTTCTGCTTCTTCAGCTTCTTCTGTTTCTTCTGCTTCTGCTCCTCCTGCAACTGCTTCTTCTGCTTCTGTTTCTATTTCTGCTTCTCCTTCTGCTTCTGCTTCTCCTTCTGCTCCTTCTCCTTCTTCTGTTTCTTCTTCTTCTTCTTCTGCTTCTCCCGCTTCTGCTTCTTCGGCTTCTCCTGATTGTCCTTCTGCTTCTGCTTCTCCTTCTCCCTCTTCTGCTTCTCTTTCTGCTTCAGCTTCTTCTGATTCTCCAACTTCTCCTTCTGTTTCTGCTTCTCTTTCTGCTTCTGCATCTCCTTCTGCTTCACCTTCTGCTGCTCCTTCTCCTTCTTCTGTTTCTCCCTCTGCTTCTATTTCTGCTTCTTATGCTTCTTCTTTTTCTTCTGCTTCTGCTTCTCCTGCTTCTGCTTCTTCTGCTTCTACTGCTTCTTCTTCTGGTTCTGCTTCTTCTGCTTCTACTTCTCTTTCTGCTTCTGCTTCTCCTGCTTGTTTTTCTGCTTCTTCTGCTGCTTCTCCTTCTGCTGCTTCTTTTACTACTCCTTGTGCTTCTCTTTTTGCTTCTCCTTCTGCTTCTGCTTCTGCTTCTTCTGTTTCTCCTGCCTGAATTTCTGGTTCTATTTCTTCTGCTGCTTCTCCTTCTGCTTCTACTTCTCCTTCTGCTAATGTTTCTGCTTCTTCTGCTTCTTCTCTTTCGGCTTCTCCTGCTTCTGCTTCTTGTCCTTCTCCTGCTTCTCGTTCTGCTTCTCATTCTGCTTCTGCTTCTCCTTCTGCTTCTCATCCTTCACCTTCTCCTACTTCTGCTTCTCCTTCAGCTTCTGCTTCTTCTGCTTCTCCTTCTTCTCCTTCTGCATCTCCTTCTGCTTGTGCTTGTCCTTATGCTTCTGCTTCTGCTTCTCCTTCTCCTTCTTTTGCTTCTCCTTTTGCTTCTGCTTCTTCTGCTTTTCCTGCTTCTCCTCCTGCTTCTGTTTCTTCTTCTTCTCTTGCTTCTCCTTCTGCATCTTCTTCTGCTTCTCCTTCTCCTTCTTCTGCTTCTCCTTCTGATTCTCCTTTTGCTTCTTCTTCGTCTGCTTTACCGGCGTCTCTTTCTGCTTCTCCTTTTGTTTCTCCTTCTGTTTCTCCTTCTCCTTCTTGTTCTTCTGCTTTTCCTTCTGCTTCTGCTACAACTGCTTCTGCTTCTACTTCTTCTGTTTCTCCTTCTGCTTTTGAATCTCTTTCAGCTTCTGCTTCTCGTTCTGCTTCTGCTTCTCGTTCTGATTCTGCTTCTCCAGATTCTGCGTCTCCTGCTTCTCCTTCTGCTTCAGGTTCTCCTTCTGCTTCTTTACCTTTACATTCTTATGCTTCTGCTTCTCCTGCTTCTGCTTCTTCTGTTTTCCCTCCGTCTCTTCCTGCTTCTCCTTCTGTTTCTGCTTCTCCTTCTGCTTCTGCTTCTTGTCCTTCTTGTGTTTCTTCTGCTTCTGCTTCTCAAGTTTCTGCATCCCTGCTTCTCCTTCTGCTGCTCTTTCTGCTTCTCCTGCTGCTTTTCCTTCCCCTGCTCCTTCTTCTGCTTCTCTTTCTGCTTCTCCTTCTGTTTCTCCTACTCCTTCTCCTTCTCGTTCTTCTGCTTTTCCTTCTGCTTCAGCATCTTCTGCTTCTTCTGCTAATGCCTCTGCTTCTTCTGTTTCTTCTGCTTCTCCTTCTGCTTCTCCTTCTGCTTTTGCTTCTCTTTCTGCTTCTGCTTCTCCTTCTGCTTCTCCAGATTCTGCTTCTTCTGCTTCTCCTTCTGCTTCAGGTTCTCTTTCTGCTTCTTCGGCTTCTTCTGCTTCTGCTTCTCCTGCTGCTGCTTCTTCTGCTTCTCTTGCTTCTCTTTCTGCTTTTCCTTCGGATTCAGCTTCTCCTTCTGCTTCTGCTTCTTCTCCTTCCTATGTTTCTTCTGCTTCTGCTTCTCCTGCTTCTGCTTCTCCTGCTTCTCGTTGTGCTTCTCTTTCTGCTTCTCCTTCTCCTTCTTCTGCTTCTCCTTCTGCTTCTGCTTCTCCTTGTGCTTCTGCTTCTGCTTCAATTTCTCCTTCTGCTTCTCATTCTGCTTCTGCGTCTTCTGTTTCTTCTGCTTCTCCTGCTTCTGCTTCTCCTGCTTCTCCTAGTTCTCGTGCTGCTTCTACTTCTGTGTCTCTTTCTGCTTCTGCTTATCCTTTTGCTTCTCCTACTCCTAATCCTTCTCTTTCCCCTTCTCCTTCTCAATTTTCTGCTTCTCCTGCTTCTCCTTCTGCATCTTCTTCTGCTTCGGCTTCTCCTTCTGCTGCTTCTTCTGCTTCTGCTTCTCCTGCTTCTGCTTCTCCCTCTGATTCTGCTTCTTATGCTTATTCTTTTTCTTCTGCTTCTGCTTCTCCTGCTTCTGCTTCTTCTGCTTCTACTGCTTCTCCTTCTCCTTCTCCTTCTCCTTCTCCTTCTCCTTCTTCTTCTTCTTCTTCTTCTTCTTCTTCTTCTTCTTCTTCTTCTTCTTCTTCTTCTTCTTCTTCTTCATCTGCTTCTTCTTCTTCTTCTTCAACATCATCCTACATCTACGACTTCTTCTCCTCTTCTGCTACTGCTTTTTCTGTTTCTTCTTCTTCTTCTGGCTCCTCTTCATCTCTTCTTCTGCTACTACTTAATCCTACAGCTTCTACTATCTTCCTTCTTCATCTTCTAATTCTTCTTCT
>NW_012299453.1:0-3747 GCF_000151885.1 Dipodomys ordii | reverse complement strand
AGTAGTACACATCGGGACACAGCGTCAATACAGCGGGGACAGAGAGGGTCACAGCAGGGCACACAGCGGGACACAGCGGGACACAGCGGGGGACACAGCGAGACACAGCGGGGACACAGCGGGACACAGCGGGACCCAGCGGGGGACACAGCGGAACACAGCGTGGGACACAGCGAGGACACAGCAGGACACAGCGGGACACAGCGGGGACAGAGCGGGACACAGTCGGACACAGCGGGACACAGCGGAGGACACAGCGGGACACAGCGGGGGACCCAGCGAGGACATAGCGGGACACAGCGGGGGACACAGCGAGGACACAGCGGTGGACACAACAGGGGACACAGCGGGACACAGCGGGGAACACAGCGAGGACACAGCGGGACACAGCGGGAAACACTGCGAGGTCACAACGGGGGTCAAAGCGGGACAACACGGGACACAGTGTGACACAGCGGGACACAGCGGGGACACTGCAGGGGCACAGCGGGACACAGTGGGCGACACAGCGAGACACAGCAGGGGACACAGAGGTGTACACAGCGGGACACAGCCGGGAACACAGCGCGGACACAGTGGGACACACCGGGACACAGCATCAATACAGCGGGGACAGAGAGGGTCACAGCAGGGACAAATCGGGACACAGCGGGACACAGCGGGGGACACAGCGGGACACAGCGGGGACACAGCGGGACACAGCGGGGGACACAGCGGAACACAGCGTGGGACAAAGCGAGGACACAGCTGGAAACAGTGGGACACAGCAGCGACACAGCAGTGACACAGCAGGGACACAGCGGGGACACAGTGGGGGCACAGCGAGACACAGCGGGACACAGTGGGACACAGCGGGGACAAAGCGTGAGACACAGCGGGGGACAGAGCTGGAGACAGCGGGGGACACAGCCAGGACACAGCAGGACACAGCGTTGACACAGCGGGGTCTCAGCGGGGGACAAAGCGGGAGACAAAAAGTGACACCACGGAACACAGCGGGACACAGCAGGAAACAGCAGTGATACTGCGTGGACACAGTGGGACACAGCGGGGGACACAGCGGGACACAGAGGGGGACAGAGCGGGACACAGTGGGGGACAGAGCGTGGGACACAGCGAGACACAGCGGGGACAAAGCTGGTCACAGCGGGGTACACAGAGGTACACAGCGGGGACGCAGTGGGGTACAGCGTGACACAGCAGGACACAGCGGGAAACAGCGGGGGACACAGCAAGGACACAGCGGCACACATCATGGGACACAGCAAGGACACATTGGGACACAGCGGGGGACACAGCGGGACATAGCGGGGGACACAGCGGGGGACACAGCGGGACACATCGGGACACCGCGGGGGACACAGGGAGGACACAGAGGGACACAGCGGGGGACAGAGCAAGGACACATTGGGACACATTGGGACACAGCGTGATTCAGCGGAGGACACAGCAGTATACAGCGGGACAAAGCGGAAACACAGCGGGGACACAGCGGGACACAGCGGGACACAGTGGGACACAGCGGGAAAAAGCGGGAGACACAGCGGGACACAGCGGGGACACAGCGGGACACAGCGGGACACAGCGGGGACAAAGCGGGACACAGCTGGACACAGCGGGACACAGCGGTGGACACAGCGACACACAGTGGTGGTCCCAGTGAGGACACAGCAGGAAACAGCAGGGACACAGTGAGGACACAGCTGGGGACACAGCGGTGGACACAGCGGGACACAGCGGGGAACACAGCGAGGACACAGCGGGACACAGCGGGACACAGCGTCGATACAGCGGGGACACAGCGTTTACACAGCGTGGTACACAGCGTGGTACACAGCTGTGGACACAACGGGACACAGTGGGGGCACAGCCGGACACAGCGGTACACAGTGGGACACAGCGGGGACAAAGCGTGAGACACAGTGGGGGACAGAGAGGGAGACAGTAGGGGACTCAGCGAGGACACAGCGGCACACAACGTGACACAGCGGGAAACAGAGGTGAACCTGCGGGGACACAGCGGGACACAGTGGGGGACACAGCGGGACACAGTGTGGGACACAGCGGTGAAACAGCGGGACACAACAGGACACAGCAGGGGGACACAGCGAGGACACAGCGGGACACAACGGGACACAGCAGGGGGACACAGCGAGGACACCACGGAACACAGCGGGACACAGCGGGAAACAGAGGTGAACCTGCGGGGACACAGCGGGACACAGTGGGGGACACAATGCGAAACAGCGGGGGACACAGCGGGACACAGTGGGGGACAGAGTGTGGGACACAGCGAGACACAGCGGGGACAAAGCTGGACACAGTGGGGTACACAGAGGGACACAGCGGGGACGCAGCGGGGATCAGCTTGACACAGCAGTACACAGCGGGACACACCGGAACACAGCGGGGACACAGCAGAGACACAGCGGGGACACAGCGGGACACAGCGGGGGACACAGGGAGGACACAAAGGGACCCAGGTGAACCCAGCGTCGATATGGCAGGGACACAGCAGGACACAGCGGGGAAAAAAGCGAGGACACAGCGGAACACAGCGTGGGACACAGCGAGGACACAGCGAGGACACAGCGGGACACAGCGGGGACACAGCCGTAGACACAGCGGGACACAGTGGCAGACACAGCGGGACACAGCGGGGAACACAGCGAGGACACAGCGGGACCCAGGGCGACACAGCGTCGATACAGCGAGGACACAGCGTTACACAGCGTGGTACACAGCTGTGAACACAACGGGACACAGTGGGGGCACAGCGGGACACAGCGGGACACAGTGGGACGCAGCAGGGACAAAGCTTGAGACACAGCGGGGTACAGAGCGGGAGACAGCGGGGGACACAGCGAGGACACAGCGGTACACAGCGCTGACACTGCGGGGCACACAGCGGTACACAGCGGGGAACACAGCGGGGGACACAGCGGGACACAGAGGGACACAGCGGGGGACACAGGGAGGACACAGTGGGACACATTGGGGGACACAGCGAGGACACATTGGGACACAGCAGGGACACAGCGGGACGCAGCGGGGGACACAGCAGTACACATCGGGACACAGCGGGACACAGCAAGGGACGCAGAGGGGTACACAGCGGGATAAAGCAGGGAACACAGCGAGGACACAACGGGATCAAGCGGGACACAGCGTCGATACAGCGGGATCACAGCGGGACACAGCGGCGTACCCAGCTGGGGACACAGCGGGACACAGCGAGGAACACAGGGAAGACATAGCGGGACCCAGCGGGACCCAGCGTCGTTACAGCGGGGACTCAGCCGGACACAGCGGGGTGTACAGCTGGGTACATAACGGGACACTCGGGGGACACAGCGAGGACACAGAGGGACACAGCGGGACACAGCGGGGACACTGCGGGAACATAGTGGGATACAGCGGGGTACACAGCGGGACACAGCGGTGACACAGCTGGACACAGCGGGGTACACAGCGGGACACAGCGGGGACACAGCAGTGGACACAGCGGGACACAGCGGGGGACACAGCGAGGACACAGCGGGACACAGCGGGACAGAGCGTCGATACAGCGGGGACACAGCGTTACACAGCGTGGTACACAGCGTGGTACACAGCTGTGGACACAATGGGACACAGTGGGGGCACAGCCGGACACAGCCGTACACAGTGGGACACAGCGGGGACAAAGCGTGAGACACAACGGGACACAGCAGGGGGACACAGCGAGGACACAGCGGGACACAACGG